>NW_027617179.1:0-139609 GCF_964187855.1 Myxine glutinosa | reverse complement strand
GACACCACTTTCGCACTCGTGCTAGTGTTGCAAAACCACTTTCTGAACTCGTGCTGGTGTTGAAAACCACTTTTCGCACTTGGGTTAGTATTGCAAAACCACTTTTCGGACTCGTGCTGTCAATGAATAACCACTTGACTCACTTGTGCCAGGGTTGAAAAGCACTTTTTGCACTTGTGTTAGTGTTGAAAACCATTTTTCGCACTCGTGCTGGCATTGAAAACCACTTTACACACTCGTGCAAGTGTTGAAAACCACGTTTCACACGTGTTATTTTTGAATAAGCACATCTCGCACTTGTGTTAGTGTTGCAAAACCACTTTTTGAACTTGTGTTAGTGTTGAATAACCACTTGTTTCACTTGCTTTGGTGTTGCAAAACCACTTTTCGCACTTGTGTCAGTGTTGAAAAACCACTTTCCGCACTTGTGTTGGTGCAGGAAACCACTTTTGCACTTGTATTAGTGTGGAAAAACCACTTTTCGCACTTGTGTTAGTGTTGAAAAACCACTTTTCGCACTTGTGTTAGTGTTGAAAAACTACTTTCCGCACTTGTGTTGGTGCAGGAAACCACTTTTGCACTTGTATTAGTGTGGAAAAACCACTTTTCGTACTTGTGTTAGTGTTGAAAAACCACTTTTCGCACTTGTGTTAGTGTTGAAAAACCACTTTTCGCACTTGTGTTAGTGTTGAAAAACCACTTTTCGCACTTGTGTTAGTGTTGAAAAACCACTTTTCGCACTTGTGTTAGTGTTGAAAAACTACTTTTCGCACTTGTGTTAGTGTTGAAAAACCACTTTTTGCACTTGTGTTAGTGTTGAAAAACCACTTTTCGCACTTGTGTTGGTGCAGGAAACCACTTTTGCACTTGTATTAGTGTGGAAAAAACACTTTTTGCACTTGTGATAGTGTTGAAAAACCACTTTTCGCACTTGTGATAGTGTTGAAAAACCACTTTTCGCACTTGTGTTGGTGCAGGAAACCACTTTTGCACTTGTATTAGTGTGGAAAAACCACTTTTCGCACTTGTGTTAGTGTTGAAAAAACACTTTTTGCACTTTTGATAGTGTTGAAAAACCACTTTTCGCACTTGTGTTAGTGTTGAAAAACCACTTTTCGCACTTGTGTTAGTTTTGAAAAACCACTTTTCGCACTTTTGTTGGTGCAGGAAACCACTTTTGCACTTGTATTAGTGTGGAAAAACCACTTTTCGCACTTGTGTTAGTGTTGAAAAACCACTTTTCGCACTTGTGTTAGTGTTGAAAAACCACTTTTCGCACTTGTGTTGGTGCAGGAAACCACTTTTGCCCTTATTATTGTGGAAAAAACACTTTTTGCACTTGTGATAGTGTTGAAAAACCACTTTTCGCACTTGTGATAGTGTTGAAAAACCACTTTTCGCACTTATGATAGTGTTGAAAAACCACTTTTCACACTTGTGTTAGTGTTGAAAAACCACTTTTCACACTTGTGTTGGTGCAGGAAACCACTTTTGCACTTGTATTAGTGTGGAAAAACGACTTTTCGCACTTGTGTTAGTGTTGAAAAACCACTTTTCGCACTTGTGTTAGTGTTGAAAAACCACTTTTCGCACTTGTGTTGGTGCAGGAAACCTCTTTTGCACTTGTGATATAGTAGAAAAACCACTTTTCGCACTTGTGTTAGTGTTGAAAACCACTTTTTGGACTTGAGCTAGCATAGAATAACCACCTGTCTCACTTGTGCCAGGGTTGAAAAACCACTTTTTGCACTTGTGTTCGTGTTGAAAACCACATTTCGTACTTGTGCTGGCATTGAAAACCACTTTATGCATTTGTGTTAATGTTGAATAACCACTTGTCTCACTTGTGCCAGGGTTGAAAAACCACTTTTTGCACTTGTGTTAGTGTTGAAAACCACTTTCCGCACTTGTGTCAGTGTTGCAAAAGCAATTGTCTCACTTGTGCCATTGTTGAATAACCACTTTACACACTCGTGCTAGTGTTGAAAACCACTTTTCACACGTGTTATTGTTGAATAAGCACATTTCGCACTCGTGCTAGTGTTGCAAAACCACTTTCTGAACTCGTGCTGGTGTTGAAAACCACTTTTCGCACTTGGGTTAGTATTGCAAAACCACTTTTCGGACTCGTGCTGTCAATGAATAACCACTTGCCTCACTTGTGCCAGGGTTGAAAAGCACTTTTTGCACTTGTGTTAGTGTTGAATACCATTTTTCGCACTTGTGCTGGCATTGAAAACCACTTTACACACTCGTGCAAGTGTTGAAAACCACGTTTCACACATGTGTTATTGTTGAATAAGCACATCTCGCACTTGTGTTAGTGTTGCAAAACCACTTTTCGCACTTGTGTTGGTGCAGGAAACCACTTTTGCACTTGTATTAGTGTGGAAAAACCACTTTTTGCACTTGTGTTAGTGTTGAAAAACCACTTTTCGCAATTGTGTTAGTGTTGAAAAACCACTTTCCGCACTTGTCTTGGTGCAGGAAACCACTTTTGCACTTGTATTAGTGTGTAAAAAACACTTTTTGCACTTGTGATAGTGTTGAAAAACCACTTTTCGCACTTGTGTTGGTGCACGAAACCACTTTTGCACTTGTGATATTGTAGAAAAACCACTTTTCGCACTTGTGTTAGTGTTGAAAAACCACTTTTCGCACTTGTGTTGGTGCAGGAAACCACTTTTGCACTTGTATTAGTGTGGAAAAACCACTTTTCGCACTTGTGTTAGTGTGGAAAAACCACTTTTGGCATTTGTGATATTGTAGAAAAACCACTTTTCGCACTTATGTTAGTGTTGAAAAACCACTTTTCGCACTTGTGTTGGTGCAGGAAACCACTTTTGCACTTGTGTTAGTGTGGAAAAACCACTTTTCGCACTTGTGTTAGTGTTGAAAAACCACTTTTTGCACTTGTGTTAGTGTTGAAAAACCACTTTTCGCACTTGTGTTAGTGTTGAAAAACCACTTTTCGCACTTGTGTTGGTGCAGGAAACCACTTTTGCACTTGTATTAGTGTGGAAAAACCACTTTTCGCACTTGTGTTAGTGTGGAAAAACCACTTTTGGCATTTGTGATATTGTAGAAAAACCACTTTTCGCACTTATGTTAGTGTTGAAAAACCACTTTTGCACTTGTATTAGTGTGGAAAAAACACTTTTTGCACTTGTGATAGTGTTGAAAAACCACTTTTCGCACTTGTGATAGTGTTGAAAAACCACTTTTCGCACTTATGATAGTGTTGAAAAACCACTTTTCGCACTTGTGTTGGTGCAGGAAACCACTTTTGCACTTGTATTAGTGTGGAAAAACCACTTTTCGCACTTGTGTTAGTGTTGAAAAAACACTTTTCGCACTTGTGATAGTGTTGAAAAACCACTTTTCGCACTTATGATAGTGTTGAAAAACCACTTTTCACACTTGTGTTGGTGCAGGAAACCACTTTTGCACTTGTATTAGTGTGGAAAAACGACTTTTCGCACTTGTGTTAGTGTTGAAAAACCACTTTTCGCACTTGTGTTAGTGTTGAAAAAGCACTTTTCGCACTTGTGTTGGTGCAGGAAACCACTTTTGCACTTGTATTAGTGTGGAAAAACCACTTTTCGCACTTGTGTTAGTGTTGAAAAACCACTTTTCGCACTTGTGTTAGTGTTGAAAAACCACTTTTCGCACTTGTGTTAGTGTTGAAAAACCACTTTTCGCACTTGTGTTAGTGTTGAAAAACCACTTTTCGCACTTGTGTTAGTGTTGAAAAACCACTTTTCGCACTTGTGTTGGTGCAGGAAACCACTTTTGCACATGTATTAGTGTGGAAAAACCACTTTTCGCACTTGTGCTGGTGTTGAAAAACCACTTTTCGCACTTGTGTTGGTGCAGGAAACCACTCTTGCACTTGCATTAGTGTGGAAAAAACACTTTTTGCACTTGTGATAGTGTTGAAAAACCACTTTTCGCACTTATGTTAGTGTTGAAAAACCACTTTTCGCACTTGTGTTGGAGCAGGACACCACTTTTGCACTTGTATTAGTGTGGAAAAAACCACTTTTCGCACTTGTGTTAGTTTTGAAAAACCACTTTTCGCACTTGTGTTGGTGCAGGAAACCACTTTTGCACTTGTATTAGTGTGGAAAAACCACTTTTCGCACTTGTGTTAGTGTTGAAAAACCACTTTTCGCACTTCTGTTAGTGTTGAAAAACCACTTTTCGCACTTGTGTTGGTGCAGGAAACCACTTTTGCCCTTATTATTGTGGAAAAAACACTTTTTGCACTTGTGATAGTGTTGAAAAACCACTTTTCGCACTTGTGATAGTGTTGAAAAACCACTTTTCGCACTTATGATAGTGTTGAAAAACCACTTTTCACACTTGTGTTAGTGTTGAAAAACCACTTTTCACACTTGTGTTGGTGCAGGAAACCACTTTTGCACTTGTATTAGTGTGGAAAAACGACTTTTCGCACTTGTGTTAGTGTTGAAAAACCACTTTTCGCACTTGTGTTAGTGTTGAAAAACCACTTTTCGCACTTGTGTTGGTGCAGGAAACCTCTTTTGCACTTGTGATATAGTAGAAAAACCACTTTTCGCACTTGTGTTAGTGTTGAAAACCACTTTTCGGACTTGAGCTAGCATAGAATAACCACCTGTCTCACTTGTGCCAGGGTTGAAAAACCACTTTTTGCACTTGTGTTCGTGTTGAAAACCACTTTTCGTACTTGTGCTGGCATTGAAAACCACTTTATGCATTTGTGTTAATGTTGAATAACCACTTGTCTCACTTGTGCCAGGGTTGAAAACCACTTTTTGCACTTGTGTTAGTGTTGAAAACCACTTTTCGCACTTGTCCTGGCGTTGAAAACCACTTTTTACACTTGTGTTCGTGTTGAAAACCACTTTCCGCACTTGTGTCAGTGTTGCAAAAGCAATTGTCTCACTTGTGCCATTGTTGAATAACCACTTTACACACTCGTGCTAGTGTTGAAAACCACTTTTCACACGTGTTATTGTTGAATAAGCACATTTCGCACTCGTGCTAGTGTTGCAAAACCACTTTCTGAACTCGTGCTGGTGTTGAAAACCACTTTTCGCACTTGGGTTAGTATTGCAAAACCACTTTTCGGACTCGTGCTGTCAATGAATAACCACTTGCCTCACTTGTGCCAGGGTTGAAAAGCACTTTTTGCACTTGTGTTAGTGTTGAAAACCATTTTTCGCACTTGTGCTGGCATTGAAAACCACTTTACACACTCGTGCAAGTGTTGAAAACCATGTTTCACACATGTGTTATTGTTGAATAAGCACATCTCGCACTTGTGTTAGTGTTGCAAAACCACTTTTCGCACTTGTGTTGGTGCAGGAAACCACTTTTACACTTGTATTAGTGTGGAAAAACCACTTTTTGCACTTGTGTTAGTGTTGAAAAACCACTTTTCGCAATTGTGTTAGTGTTGAAAAACCACTTTTCGCACTTGTGTTGGTGCAGGAAACCACTTTTGCCCTTATTATTGTGGAAAAAACACTTTTTGCACTTGTGATAGTGTTGAAAAACCAATTTTCGCACTTGTGATAGTGTTGAAAAACCACTTTTCGCACTTATGATAGTGTTGAAAAACCACTTTTCACACTTGTGTTAGTGTTGAAAAACCACTTTTCACACTTGTGTTGGTGCAGGAAACCACTTTTGCACTTGTATTAGTGTGGAAAAACGACTTTTCGCACTTGTGTTAGTGTTGAAAAACCACTTTTCGCACTTGTGTTAGTGTTGAAAAACCACTTTTCGCACTTGTGTTGGTGCAGGAAACCTCTTTTGCACTTGTGATATAGTAGAAAAACCACTTTTCGCACTTGTGTTAGTGTTGAAAACCACTTTTCGGACTTGAGCTAGCATAGAATAACCACCTGTCTCACTTGTGCCAGGGTTGAAAAACCACTTTTTGCACTTGTGTTAGTGTTGAAAACCACTTTTCGCACTTGTCCTGGCGTTGAAAACCACTTTTTACACTTGTGTTCGTGTTGAAAACCACTTTCCGCACTTGTGTCAGTGTTGCAAAAGCAATTGTCTCACTTGTGCCATTGTTGAATAACCACTTTACACACTCGTGCTAGTGTTGAAAACCACATTTCACACGTGTTATTGTTGAATAAGCACATTTCGCACTCGTGCTAGTGTTGCAAAACCACTTTCTGAACTCGTGCTGGTGTTGAAAACCACTTTTCGCACTTGGGTTAGTATTGCAAAACCACTTTTCGGACTCGTGCTGTCAATGAATAACCACTTGCCTCACTTGTGCCAGGGTTGAAAAGCACTTTTTGCACTTGTGTTAGTGTTGAAAACCATTTTTCGCACTTGTGCTGGCATTGAAAACCACTTTACACACTCGTGCAAGTGTTGAAAACCACGTTTCACACATGTGTTATTGTTGAATAAGCACATCTCGCACTTGTGTTAGTGTTGCAAAACCACTTTTCGCACTTGTGTTGGTGCAGGAAACCACTTTTGCACTTGTATTAGTGTGGAAAAACCACTTTTTGCACTTGTGTTAGTGTTGAAAAACCACTTTTCGCAATTGTGTTAGTGTTGAAAAACCACTTTCCGCACTTGTCTTGGTGCAGGAAACCACTTTTGCACTTGTATTAGTGTGTAAAAAACACTTTTTGCACTTGTGATAGTGTTGAAAAACCACTTTTCGCACTTGTGTTGGTGCACGAAACCACTTTTGCACTTGTGATATTGTAGAAAAACCACTTTTCGCACTTGTGTTCGTGTTGAAAAACCACTTTTCGCACTTGTGTTGGTGCAGGAAACCACTTTTGCACTTGTATTAGTGTGGAAAAACCACTTTTCGCACTTGTGTTATTGTGGAAAAACCACTTTTGGCATTTGTGATATTGTAGAAAAACCACTTTTCGCACTTGTGTTAGTGTTGAAAAACCACTTTTCGCACTTGTGTTGGTGCAGGAAACCACTTTTCCACTTGTATTAGTGTGGAAAAACCACTTTTCGCACTTGTGTTAGTGTTGAAAAACCACTTTTCGCACTTGTGTTAGTGTTGAAAAACCACTTTTCGCACTTGTGTTAGTGTTGAAAAACCACTTTTCGCACTTGTGTTGGTGCAGGAAACCACTTTTGCACTTGTATTAGTGTGGAAAAAACACTTTTTGCACTTGTGATAGTGTTGAAAAACCACTTTTCACACTTGTGTTAGTGTTGAAAAATCACTTTTCGCACTTGTATTAGTGTTGAAAAACCACTTTTCGCACTTGTGTTGGTGCAGGAAACCACTTTTGCACTTGTATTAGTGTGGAAAAACCACTTTTCGCACTTGTGTTAGTGTTGAAAAACCACTTTTCGCACTTGTGTTAGTGTTGAAAAACCACTTTCCGCACTTGTGTTGGTGCAGGAAACCACTTTTGCACTTGTGTTAGTGTGGAAAAACCACTTTTCGCACTTGTGTTAGTGTTGAAAAACCACTTTTCGCACTTGTGTTAGTGTTGAAAAACCACTTTTCGCACTTGTGTTAGTGTTGAAAAACCACTTTTCGCACTTGTGTTGGTGCAGGAAACCACTTTTGCAGTTGTATTAGTGTGGAAAAAACACTTTTTGCACTTGTGATAGTGTTGAAAATCCACTTTTCACACTTGTGTTAGTGTTGAAAAATCACTTTTCGCACTTGTATTAGTGTTTAAAAACCACTTTTCGCACTTGTGTTGGTGCAGGAAACCACTTTTGCACTTGTATTAGTGTGGAAAAACCACTTTTCGCACTTGTGTTAGTGTTGAAAAACCACTTTTCGCACTTGTGTTAGTGTTGAAAAACCACTTTCCGCACTTGTGTTGGTGCAGGAAACCACTTTTGCACTTGTATTAGTGTGGAAAACCACTTTTCGCACTTGTGTTGGTGCAGGAAACCACTTTTGCACTTGTGATATTGTAGAAAAACCACTTTTCGCACTTGTGTTAGTGTTGAAAAACCACTTTTCACACTTGTGTTGGTGCAGGAAACTACTTTTGCACTTGTATTAGTGTGGAAAACCACTTTTCGCACTTGTGTTGGTGCAGGAAACCACTTTTGCACTTGTGATATTGTATAAAAACCACATTTCGCACTTGTGTTAGTGTTGAAAAACCACTTTTCGCACTTGTGTTGGTGCAGGAAACCACTTTTGCACTTGTATTAGTGTGGAAAAACCACTTTTCGCACTTGTGTTAGTGTTGAAAAACCACTTTTCGCACTTGTGTTAGTGTTGAAAAACCACTTTTCGCACTTGTGTTGGTGCAGGAAACCACTTTTGCCCTTATTATTGTGGAAAAAACACTTTTTGCACTTGTGATAGTGTTGAAAAACCACTTTTCGCACTTGTGATAGTGTTGAAAAACCACTTTTCGCACTTATGATAGTGTTGAAAAACCACTTTTCACACTTGTGTTAGTGTTGAAAAACCACTTTTCACACTTGTGTTGGTGCAGGAAACCACTTTTGCACTTGTATTAGTGTGGAAAAACGACTTTTCACACTTGTGTTAGTGTTGAAAAACCACTTTTCGCACTTGTGTTAGTGTTGAAAAACCACTTTTCGCACTTGTGTTGGTGCAGGAAACCTCTTTTGCACTTGTGATATAGTAGAAAAACCACTTTTCGCACTTGTGTTAGTGTTGAAAACCACTTTTCGGACTTGAGCTAGCATAGAATAACCACCTGTCTCACTTGTGCCAGGGTTGAAAAACCACTTTTTGCACTTGTGTTCGTGTTGAAAACCACTTTTCGTACTTGTGCTGGCATTGAAAACCACTTTATGCATTTGTGTTAATGTTGAATAACCACTTGTCTCACTTGTGCCAGGGTTGAAAAACCACTTTTTGCACTTGTGTTAGTGTTGAAAACCACTTTTCGCACTTGTCCTGGCGTTGAAAACCACTTTTTACACTTGTGTTCGTGTTGAAAACCACTTTCCGCACTTGTGTCAGTGTTGCAAAAGCAATTGTCTCACTTGTGCCATTGTTGAATAACCACTTTACACACTCGTGCTCGTGTTGAAAACCACATTTCACACGTGTTATTGTTGAATAAGCACATTTCGCACTCGTGCTAGTGTTGCAAAACCACTTTCTGAACTCGTGCTGGTGTTGAAAACCACTTTTCGCACTTGGGTTAGTATTGCAAAACCACTTTTCGGACTCGTGCTGTCAATGAATAACCACTTGCCTCACTTGTGCCAGGGTTGAAAAGCACTTTTTGCACTTGTGTTAGTGTTGAAAACCATTTTTTGCACTTGTGCTGGCATTGAAAACCACTTTACACACTCGTGCAAGTGTTGAAAACCACGTTTCACACATGTGTTATTGTTGAATAAGCACATCTCGCACTTGTGTTAGTGTTGCAAAACCACTTTTCGCACTTGTGTTGGTGCAGGAAACCACTTTTGCACTTGTATTAGTGTGGAAAAACCACTTTTTGCACTTGTGTTAGTGTTGAAAAACCACTTTTCGCAATTGTGTTAGTGTTGAAAAACCACTTTCCGCACTTGTCTTGGTGCAGGAAACCACTTTTGCACTTGTATTAGTGTGTAAAAAACACTTTTTGCACTTGTGATAGTGTTGAAAAACCACTTTTCGCACTTGTGTTGGTGCACGAAACCACTTTTGCACTTGTGATATTGTAGAAAAACCACTTTTCGCACTTGTGTTAGTGCAGGAAACCACTTTTGCACTTGTATTAGTGTGGAAAAACCACTTTTCGCACTTGTGTTAGTGTTGAAAAACCACTTTTTGCACTTGTGTTAGTGTTGAAAAACCACTTTTCGCACTTGTGTTAGTGTTGAAAAACCACTTTTCGCACTTGTGTTGGTGCAGGAAACCACTTTTGCACTTGTATTAGTGTGGAAAAAACACTTTTTGCACTTGTGATAGTGTTGAAAAACCAGTTTTCGCACTTGTGATAGTGTTGAAAAACCACTTTTCGCACTTATGATAGTGTTGAAAAACCACTTTTCGCACTTGTGTTGGTGCAGGAAACCACTTTTGCACTTGTATTAGTGTGGAAAAACCACTTTTCGCACTTGTGTTAGTGTTGAAAAAACACTTTTTGCACTTTTGATAGTGTTGAAAAACCACTTTTCGCTCTTGTGTTAGTGTTGAAAAACCACTTTTCGCACTTGTGTTAGTTTTGAAAAACCACTTTTCGCACTTGTGTTGGTGCATGAAACCACTTTTGCACTTGTGTTAGTGTGGAAAAACCACTTTTCGCACATGTGTTAGTGTTGAAAAACGACTTTTCGCACTTATGATAGTGTTGAAAAACCACTTTTCGCACTTGTGTTGGTGCAGGAAACCACTTTTGCACTTGTATTAGTGTGGAAAAAACACTTTTCGCACTTGTGTTAGTGTTGAAAAACCACTTTTCGCGCTTGTGTTAGTGTTGAAAAACCACTTTTTGCACTTGTGTTAGTGTTGAAAAATCACTTTTCGCACTTGTGTTCGTGCAGGAAACCACTTTTGCACTTGTATTAGTGTGGAAAAAACACTTTTTGCACTTGTGATAGTGTTGAAAAACCACTTTTCGCACTTGTGTTGGTGCAGGAAACCACTTTTGCACTTGTGATATTGTAGAAAACCCACTTTTTGCACTTGTGTTAGTGTTGGAAAACCACTTTTCGCACTTGTGTTGGTGCAGGAAACCACTTTTGCACTTGTATTAGTGTGGAAAAACCACTTTTCGCACTTGTGTTAGTGTGGAAAAACCACTTTTGGCATTTGTGATATTGTAGAAAAACCACTTTTCGCACTTGTGTTAGTGTTGAAAAACCACTTTTCGCACTTGTGTTGGTGCAGGAAACCACTTTTCCACTTGTATTAGTGTGGAAAAACCACTTTTCGCACTTGTGTTAGTGTTGAAAAACCACTTTTCGCACTTGTGTTAGTGTTGAAAAACCACTTTTCGCACTTGTGTTAGTGTTGAAAAACCACTTTTCGCACTTGTGTTGGTGCAGGAAACCACTTTTGCACTTGTATTAGTGTGGAAAAAACACTTTTTGCACTTGTGATAGTGTTGAAAAACCACTTTTCACACTTGTGTTAGTGTTGAAAAATCACTTTTCGCACTTGTATTAGTGTTGAAAAACCACTTTTCGCACTTGTGTTGGTGCAGGAAACCACTTTTGCACTTGTATTAGTGTGGAAAACCACTTTTCGCACTTGTGTTGGTGCAGGAAACCACTTTTGCACTTGTATTAGTGTGGAAAAAACACTTTTTGCACTTGTGTTAGTGTTGAAAAATCACTTTTCGCACTTGTATTAGTGTTGAAAAACCACTTTCCGCACTTGTGTTGGTGCAGGAAACCACTTTTGCACTTGTATTAGTGTGGAAAACCACTTTTCGCACTTGTGATAGTGTTGAAAAACCACTTTTCGCACTTATGTTAGTGTTGAAAAACCACTTTTCGCACTTGTGTTGGAGCAGGACACCACTTTTGCACTTGTATTAGTGTGGAAAAACCACTTTTTGCACCTGTGTTAGTGTTGAAAAACCTCTTTTCGCACTTGTGTTGGAGCAGGACACCACTTTCGCACTCGTGCTAGTGTTGCAAAACCACTTTCTGAACTCGTGCTGGTGTTGAAAACCACTTTTCGCACTTGGGTTAGTATTGCAAAACCACTTTTCGGACTCGTGCTGTCAATGAATAACCACTTGACTCACTTGTGCCAGGGTTGAAAAGCACTTTTTGCACTTGTGTTAGTGTTGAAAACCATTTTTCGCACTTGTGCTGGCATTGAAAACGACTTTACACACTCGTGCAAGTGTTGAAAACCACGTTTCACACATGTGTTATTGTTGAATAAGCACATCTTGCACATGTGTTAGTGTTGCAAAACCACTTTTTGAACTTGTGTTAGTGTTGAATAACCACTTGTTTCACTTGCTTTGGTGTTGCAAAACCACTTTTCGCACTTGTGTCAGTGTTGAATCACCACTTGTCTCACTTGTGCCAGGGTTGAATAACCACTTTACACACTCATGCTCGTGTTGAAAACCACTTTTCGCACTGGGGTTAGCATTGCAAAACCACTTTTCGCACTTGTGTTGGTGCAGGAAACCACTTTTGCACTTGTATTATTGTGGAAAAAACACTTTTTGCACTTGTGATAGTGTTGAAAAACCACTTTTCACACTTGTGTTAGTGTTGAAAAATCACTTTTCGCACTTGTATTAGTGTTGAAAAACCACTTTTCGCACTTGTGTTGGTGCAGGAAACCACTTTTGCACTTGTATTAGTGTGGAAAAACCACTTTTCGCACTTGTGTTAGTGTTGAAAAACCACTTTTCGCACTTGTGTTAGTGTTGAAAAACCACTTTCCGCACTTGTGTTGGTGCAGGAAACCACTTTTGCACTTGTATTAGTGTGGAAAAACCACTTTTCGCACTTGTGTTAGTGTTGAAAAACCACTTTTTGCACTTGTGTTAGTGTTGAAAAACCACTTTTCGCACTTGTGTTAGTGTTGAAAAACCACTTTTCGCACTTGTGTTGGTGCAAGAAACCACTTTTGCACTTGTATTAGTGTGGAAAAAACACTTTTTGCACTTGTGATAGTGTTGAAAAACCAGTTTTCGCACTTGTGATAGTGTTGAAAAACCACTTTTCGCACTTATGATAGTGTTGAAAAACCACTTTTCGCACTTGTGTTGGTGCAGGAAACCACTTTTGCACTTGTATTAGTGTGGAAAAACCACTTTTCGCACTTGTGTTAGTGTTGAAAAAACACTTTTTGCACTTTTGATAGTGTTGAAAAACCACTTTTCGCTCTTGTGTTAGTGTTGAAAAACTACTTTTCGCACTTGTGTTAGTTTTGAAAAACCACTTTTCGCACTTGTGTTGGTGCATGAAACCACTTTTGCACTTGTGTTAGTGTGGAAAAACCACTTTTCGCACTTGTCCTGGCGTTGAAAACCACTTTTTACACTTGTGTTCGTGTTGAAAACCACTTTCCGCACTTGTGTCAGTGTTGCAAAAGCAATTGTCTCACTTGTGCCATTGTTGAATAACCACTTTACACACTCGTGCTCGTGTTGAAAACCACATTTCACACGTGTTATTGTTGAATAAGCACATTTCGCACTCGTGCTAGTGTTGCAAAACCACTTTCTGAACTCGTGCTGGTGTTGAAAACCACTTTTCGCACTTGGGTTAGTATTGCAAAACCACTTTTCGGACTCGTGCTGTCAATGAATAACCACTTGCCTCACTTGTGCCAGGGTTGAAAAGCACTTTTTGCACTTGTGTTAGTGTTGAAAACCATTTTTTGCACTTGTGCTGGCATTGAAAACCACTTTACACACTCGTGCAAGTGTTGAAAACCACGTTTCACACATGTGTTATTGTTGAATAAGCACATCTCGCACTTGTGTTAGTGTTGCAAAACCACTTTTCGCACTTGTGTTGGTGCAGGAAACCACTTTTGCACTTGTATTAGTGTGGAAAAACCACTTTTTGCACTTGTGTTAGTGTTGAAAAACCACTTTTCGCAATTGTGTTAGTGTTGAAAAACCACTTTCCGCACTTGTCTTGGTGCAGGAAACCACTTTTGCACTTGTATTAGTGTGTAAAAAACACTTTTTGCACTTGTGATAGTGTTGAAAAACCACTTTTCGCACTTGTGTTGGTGCACGAAACCACTTTTGCACTTGTGATATTGTAGAAAAACCACTTTTCGCACTTGTGTTAGTGCAGGAAACCACTTTTGCACTTGTATTAGTGTGGAAAAACCACTTTTCGCACTTGTGTTAGTGTTGAAAAACCACTTTTTGCACTTGTGTTAGTGTTGAAAAACCACTTTTCGCACTTGTGTTAGTGTTGAAAAACCACTTTTCGCACTTGTGTTGGTGCAGGAAACCACTTTTGCACTTGTATTAGTGTGGAAAAAACACTTTTTGCACTTGTGATAGTGTTGAAAAACCAGTTTTCGCACTTGTGATAGTGTTGAAAAACCACTTTTCGCACTTATGATAGTGTTGAAAAACCACTTTTCGCACTTGTGTTGGTGCAGGAAACCACTTTTGCACTTGTATTAGTGTGGAAAAACCACTTTTCGCACTTGTGTTAGTGTTGAAAAAACACTTTTTGCACTTTTGATAGTGTTGAAAAACCACTTTTCGCTCTTGTGTTAGTGTTGAAAAACCACTTTTCGCACTTGTGTTAGTTTTGAAAAACCACTTTTCGCACTTGTGTTGGTGCATGAAACCACTTTTGCACTTGTGTTAGTGTGGAAAAACCACTTTTCGCACTTGTGTTAGTGTTGAAAAACGACTTTTCGCACTTATGATAGTGTTGAAAAACCACTTTTCGCACTTGTGTTGGTGCAGGAAACCACTTTTGCACTTGTATTAGTGTGGAAAAAACACTTTTCGCACTTGTGTTAGTGTTGAAAAACCACTTTTCGCGCTTGTGTTAGTGTTGAAAAACCACTTTTTGCACTTGTGTTAGTGTTGAAAAATCACTTTTCGCACTTGTGTTCGTGCAGGAAACCACTTTTGCACTTGTATTAGTGTGGAAAAAACACTTTTTGCACTTGTGATAGTGTTGAAAAACCACTTTTCGCACTTGTGTTGGTGCAGGAAACCACTTTTGCACTTGTGATATTGTAGAAAACCCACTTTTTGCACTTGTGTTAGTGTTGGAAAACCACTTTTCGCACTTGTGTTGGTGCAGGAAACCACTTTTGCACTTGTATTAGTGTGGAAAAACCACTTTTCGCACTTGTGTTAGTGTGGAAAAACCACTTTTGGCATTTGTGATATTGTAGAAAAACCACTTTTCGCACTTGTGTTAGTGTTGAAAAACCACTTTTCGCACTTGTGTTGGTGCAGGAAACCACTTTTCCACTTGTATTAGTGTGGAAAAACCACTTTTCGCACTTGTGTTAGTGTTGAAAAACCACTTTTCGCACTTGTGTTAGTGTTGAAAACCACTTTTCGCACTTGTGTTAGTGTTGAAAAACCACTTTTCGCACTTGTGTTGGTGCAGGAAACCACTTTTGCACTTGTATTAGTGTGGAAAAAACACTTTTTGCACTTGTGATAGTGTTGAAAAACCACTTTTCACACTTGTGTTAGTGTTGAAAAATCACTTTTCGCACTTGTATTAGTGTTGAAAAACCACTTTTCGCACTTGTGTTGGTGCAGGAAACCACTTTTGCACTTGTATTAGTGTGGAAAACCACTTTTCGCACTTGTGTTGGTGCAGGAAACCACTTTTGCACTTGTATTAGTGTGGAAAAAACACTTTTTGCACTTGTGTTAGTGTTGAAAAATCACTTTTCGCACTTGTATTAGTGTTGAAAAACCACTTTCCGCACTTGTGTTGGTGCAGGAAACCACTTTTGCACTTGTATTAGTGTGGAAAACCACTTTTCGCACTTGTGATAGTGTTTGAAAAACCACTTTTCGCACTTATGTTAGTGTTGAAAAACCACTTTTCGCACTTGTGTTGGAGCAGGACACCACTTTTGCACTTGTATTAGTGTGGAAAAACCACTTTTTGCACCTGTGTTAGTGTTGAAAAACCTCTTTTCGCACTTGTGTTGGAGCAGGACACCACTTTCGCACTCGTGCTAGTGTTGCAAAACCACTTTCTGAACTCGTGCTGGTGTTGAAAACCACTTTTCGCACTTGGGTTAGTATTGCAAAACCACTTTTCGGACTCGTGCTGTCAATGAATAACCACTTGACTCACTTGTGCCAGGGTTGAAAAGCACTTTTTGCACTTGTGTTAGTGTTGAAAACCATTTTTCGCACTTGTGCTGGCATTGAAAACGACTTTACACACTCGTGCAAGTGTTGAAAACCACGTTTCACACATGTGTTATTGTTGAATAAGCACATCTCGCACATGTGTTAGTGTTGCAAAACCACTTTTTGAACTTGTGTTAGTGTTGAATAACCACTTGTTTCACTTGCTTTGGTGTTGCAAAACCACTTTTCGCACTTGTGTCAGTGTTGAATCACCACTTGTCTCACTTGTGCCAGGGTTGAATAACCACTTTACACACTCATGCTCGTGTTGAAAACCACTTTTCGCACTGGGGTTAGCATTGCAAAACCACTTTTCGCACTTGTGTTGGTGCAGGAAACCACTTTTGCACTTGTATTATTGTGGAAAAAACACTTTTTGCACTTGTGATAGTGTTGAAAAACCACTTTTCACACTTGTGTTAGTGTTGAAAAATCACTTTTCGCACTTGTATTAGTGTTGAAAAACCACTTTTCGCACTTGTGTTGGTGCAGGAAACCACTTTTGCACTTGTATTAGTGTGGAAAAACCACTTTTCGCACTTGTGTTAGTGTTGAAAAACCACTTTTCGCACTTGTGTTAGTGTTGAAAAACCACTTTCCGCACTTGTGTTGGTGCAGGAAACCACTTTTGCACTTGTATTAGTGTGGAAAAACCACTTTTCGCACTTGTGTTAGTGTTGAAAAACCACTTTTTGCACTTGTGTTAGTGTTGAAAAACCACTTTTCGCACTTGTGTTAGTGTTGAAAAACCACTTTTCGCACTTGTGTTGGTGCAAGAAACCACTTTTGCACTTGTATTAGTGTGGAAAAAACACTTTTTGCACTTGTGATAGTGTTGAAAAACCAGTTTTCGCACTTGTGATAGTGTTGAAAAACCACTTTTCGCACTTATGATAGTGTTGAAAAACCACTTTTCGCACTTGTGTTGGTGCAGGAAACCACTTTTGCACTTGTATTAGTGTGGAAAAACCACTTTTCGCACTTGTGTTAGTGTTGAAAAAACACTTTTTGCACTTTTGATAGTGTTGAAAAACCACTTTTCGCTCTTGTGTTAGTGTTGAAAAACTACTTTTCGCACTTGTGTTAGTTTTGAAAAACCACTTTTCGCACTTGTGTTGGTGCATGAAACCACTTTTGCACTTGTGTTAGTGTGGAAAAACCACTTTTCGCACTTGTGTTAGTGTTGAAAAACGACTTTTCGCACTTATGATAGTGTTGAAAAACCACTTTTCGCACTTGTGTTGGTGCAGGAAACCACTTTTGCACTTGTATTAGTGTGGAAAAAACACTTTTCGCACTTGTGTTAGTGTTGAAAAACCACTTTTCGCGCTTGTGTTAGTGTTGAAAAACCACTTTTTGCACTTGTGTTAGTGTTGAAAAATCACTTTTCGCACTTGTGTTCGTGCAGGAAACCACTTTTGCACTTGTATTAGTGTGGAAAAAACACTTTTTGCACTTGTGATAGTGTTGAAAAACCACTTTTCGCACTTGTGTTGGTGCAGGAAACCACTTTTGCACTTGTGATATTGTAGAAAACCCACTTTTTGCACTTGTGTTAGTGTTGGAAAACCACTTTTCGCACTTGTGTTGGTGCAGGAAACCACTTTTGCACTTGTATTAGTGTGGAAAAACCACTTTTCGCACTTGTGTTAGTGTGGAAAAACCACTTTTGGCAATTGTGATATTGTAGAAAAACCACTTTTCGCACTTGTGTTAGTGTTGAAAAACCACTTTTCGCACTTGTTTTGGTGCAGGAAACCACTTTTGCACTTGTATTAGTGTGGAAAAACCACTTTTCGCACTTGTGTTAGTGTTGAAAAACCACTTTTCGCACTTGTGTTAGTGTTGAAAAACCACTTTTCGCACTTGTGTTAGTGTTGAAAAACCACTTTTCGCACTTGTGTTGGTGCAGGAAACCACTTTTGCACTTGTATTAGTGTGGAAAAAACACTTTTTGCACTTGTGATAGTGTTGAAAAACCACTTTTCGCACTTGTGATAGTGTTGAAAAACCACTTTTCGCACTTATGATAGTGTTGAAAAACCACTTTTCGCACTTGTGTTGGTGCAGGAAACCACTTTTGCACTTGTATTAGTGTGGAAAAACCACTTTTTGCACTTGTGTTAGTGTTGAAAAAACACTTTTCGCACTTGTGATAGTGTTGAAAAACCACTTTTCGCACTTATGATAGTGTTGAAAAACCACTTTTCACACTTGTGTTGGTGCAGGAAACCTCTTTTGCACTTGTATTAGTGTGGAAAAACGACTTTTCGCACTTGTGTTAGTGTTGAAAAACCACTTTTCGCACTTGTGTTAGTGTTGAAAAACCACTTTTCGCACTTGTGTTGGTGCAGGAAACCACTTTTGCACTTGTATTAGTGTGGAAAAACCACTTTTCGCACTTGTGTTAGTGTTGAAAAACCACTTTTCGCACTTGTGTTAGTGTTGAAAAACCACTTTTCGCACTTGTGTTAGTGTTGAAAAACCACTTTTCGCACTTGTGTTGGTGCAGGAAACCACTTTTGCACATGTATTAGTGTGGAAAAACCACTTTTCGCACTTGTGCTGGTGTTGAAAAACCACTTTTCGCACTTGTGTTAGTGTTGAAAAACCACTTTTCGCACTTGTGTTGGTGCAGGAAACCACTTTTGCACTTGCATTAGTGTGGAAAAACCACTTTTCGTACTTGTGTTGGTGTTGAAAAACCACTTTTCGCACTTGTGTTGGAGCAGGACACCACTTTTGCACTTGTATTAGTGTGGAAAAACCACTTTTTGCACCTGTGTTAGTGTTGAAAAACCTCTTTTCGCACTTGTGTTGGAGCAGGACACCACTTTCGCACTCGTGCTAGTGTTGCAAAACCACTTTCTGAACTCGTGCTGGTGTTGAAAACCACTTTTCGCACTTGGGTTAGTATTGCAAAACCACTTTTCGGTCTCGTGCTGTCAATGAATAACCACTTGACTCACTTGTGCCAGGGTTGAAAAGCACTTTTTGCACTTGTGTTAGTGTTGAAAACCATTTTTCGCACTTGTGCTGGCATTGAAAACGACTTTACACACTCGTGCAAGTGTTGAAAACCACGTTTCACACATGTGTTATTGTTGAATAAGCACATCTCGCACATGTGTTAGTGTTGCAAAACCACTTTTTGAACTTGTGTTAGTGTTGAATAACCACTTGTTTCACTTGCTTTGGTGTTGCAAAACCACTTTTCGCACTTGTGTCAGTGTTGAATCACCACTTGTCTCACTTGTGCCAGGGTTGAATAACCACTTTACACACTCATGCTCGTGTTGAAAACCACTTTTCGCACTGGGGTTAGCATTGCAAAACCACTTTTCGCACTTGTGTTGGTGCAGGAAACCACTTTTGCACTTGTATTAATGTGGAAAAAACACTTTTTGCACTTGTGATAGTGTTGAAAAACCACTTTTCACACTTGTGTTAGTGTTGAAAAATCACTTTTCGCACTTGTATTAGTGTTGAAAAACCACTTTTCGCACTTGTGTTGGTGCAGGAAACCACTTTTGCACTTGTATTAGTGTGGAAAAACCACTTTTCGCACTTGTGTTAGTGTTGAAAAACCACTTTTCGCACTTGTGTGTGTTGAAAAACCACTTTCCGCACTTGTGTTGGTGCAGGAAACCACTTTTGCACTTGTATTAGTGTGGAAAACCACTTTTCGCACTTGTGTTGGTTCAGGAAACGACTTTTGCACTTGTGATATTGTAGAAAAACCACTTTTCGCACTTGTGTTAGTGTTGAAAAACCACTTTTCGCATTTGTGTTGGTGCAGGAAACCACTTTTGCACTTGTATTAGTGTGGAAAAACCACTTTTAGCACTTGTGTTAGTGTTGAAAAACCACTTTTCGCACTTGTGTTAGTGTTGAAAAACCACTTTCTGCACTTGTGTTGGTGCAGGAAACCACTTTTGCACTTGTATTAGTGTGGAAAACCACTTTTCGCACTTGTGTTGGTGCAGGAAACCACTTTTGCACTTGTGATATTGTAGAAAAACCACTTTTTACACTTGTGTTAGTGTTGAAAAACCACTTTTCGCACTTGTGTTGGTGCAGGAAACCACTTTTGCACTTGTATTAGTGTGGAAAAACCACTTTTCGCACTTGTGTTAGTGTTGAAAAACCACTTTTCGCACTTGTGTTAGTGTTGAAAAACCACTTTTCGCACTTGTGTTAGTGTTGAAAAACCACTTTTCGCACTTGTGTTGGTGCAGGAAACCACTTTTGCACTTGTATTAGTGTGGAAAAAACACTTTTTGCACTTGTGATAGTGTTGAAAAACCACTTTTCGCCCTTGTGATAGTGTTGAAAAACCACTTTTCGCACTTATGATAGTGTTGAAAAACCACTTTTCGCACTTGTGTTGGTGCAGGAAACCACTTTTGCACTTGTATTAGTGTGGAAAAACCACTTTTCGCACTTGTGTTAGTGTTGAAAAAACACTTTTTGCACTTTTGATAGTGTTGAAAAACCACTTTTCGCTCTTGTGTTAGTGTTGAAAAACCACTTTTCGCTCTTGTGTTAGTGTTGAAAAACCACTTTTCGCACTTGTGTTAGTTTTGAAAAACCACTTTTCGCACTTGTGTTAGTGTTGAAAAACGACTTTTCGGACTTGTGTTAGTGTTGAAAAACCACTTTTCGCACTTGTGTTGGTGCAGGAAACCACTTTTGCACTTGTATTAGTGTGGAAAAAACACTTTTTGCACTTGTGATAGTGTTGAAAAACCACTTTTCGCACTTGTGATAGTGTTGAAAAACCACTTTTCGCACTTATGATAGTGTTGAAAAACCACTTTTCGCACTTGTGTTGGTGCAGGAAACCACTTTTGCACTTGTATTAGTGTGGAAAAACGACTTTTCGCACTTGTGTTAGTGTTGAAAAACCACTTTTCGCACTTGTGTTAGTGTTGAAAAACCACTTTTCGCACTTGTGTTGGTGCAGGAAACCACTTTTGCACTTGTATTAGTGTGGAAAAACCACTTTTCGCACTTGTGTTAGTGTTGAAAAACCACTTTTCGCACTTGTGTTAGTGTTGAAAAACCACTTTTCGCACTTGTGTTAGTGTTGAAAAACCACTTTTCGCACTTGTGTTGGTGCAGGAAACCACTTTTGCACATGTATTAGTGTGGAAAAACCACTTTTCGCACTTGTGCTGGTGTTGAAAAACGACTTTTCGCACTTGTGTTAGTGTTGAAAAACCACTTTTCGCACTTGTGTTGGTGCAGGAAACCACTTTTGCACTTGCATTAGTGTGGAAAAACCACTTTTCGTACTTGTGTTGGTGTTGAAAAACCACTTTTCGCACTTGTGTTGGTGCAGGAAACCACTTTTGCACTTGTATTAGTGTGGAAAAAACACTTTTTGCACTTGTGATAGTGTTGAAAAACCACTTTTCGCACTTATGTTAGTGTTGAAAAACCACTTTTCGCACTTGTGTTGGAGCAGGACACCACTTTTGCACTTGTATTAGTGTGGAAAAACCACTTTTTGCACCTGTGTTAGTGTTGAAAAACCTCTTTTCGCACTTGTGTTGGAGCAGGACACCACTTTCGCACTCGTGCTAGTGTTGCAAAACCACTTTCTGAACTCGTGCTGGTGTTGAAAACCACTTTTCGCACTTGGGTTAGTATTGCAAAACCACTTTTCGGTCTCGTGCTGTCAATGAATAACCACTTGACTCACTTGTGCCAGGGTTGAAAAGCACTTTTTGCACTTGTGTTAGTGTTGAAAACCATTTTTCGCACTTGTGCTGGCATTGAAAACGACTTTACACACTCGTGCAAGTGTTGAAAACCACGTTTCACACATGTGTTATTGTTGAATAAGCACATCTCGCACATGTGTTAGTGTTGCAAAACCACTTTTTGAACTTGTGTTAGTGTTGAATAACCACTTGTTTCACTTGCTTTGGTGTTGCAAAACCACTTTTCGCACTTGTGTCAGTGTTGAATCACCACTTGTCTCACTTGTGCCAGGGTTGAATAACCACTTTACACACTCATGCTCGTGTTGAAAACCACTTTTCGCACTGGGGTTAGCATTGCAAAACCACTTTTCGCACTTGTGTTGGTGCAGGAAACCACTTTTGCACTTGTATTAATGTGGAAAAAACACTTTTTGCACTTGTGATAGTGTTGAAAAACCACTTTTCACACTTGTGTTAGTGTTGAAAAATCACTTTTCGCACTTGTATTAGTGTTGAAAAACCACTTTTCGCACTTGTGTTGGTGCAGGAAACCACTTTTGCACTTGTATTAGTGTGGAAAAACCACTTTTCGCACTTGTGTTAGTGTTGAAAAACCACTTTTCGCACTTGTGTGTGTTGAAAAACCACTTTCCGCACTTGTGTTGGTGCAGGAAACCACTTTTGCACTTGTATTAGTGTGGAAAACCACTTTTCGCACTTGTGTTGGTTCAGGAAACGACTTTTGCACTTGTGATATTGTAGAAAAACCACTTTTCGCACTTGTGTTAGTGTTGAAAAACCACTTTTCGCACTTGTGTTGGTGCAGGAAACCACTTTTGCACTTGTGTTAGTGTTGAAAAACCACTTTTCGCACTTGTGTTAGTGTTGAAAAACCACTTTCTGCACTTGTGTTGGTGCAGGAAACCACTTTTGCACTTGTATTAATGTGGAAAACCACTTTTCGCACTTGTGTTGGTGCAGGAAACCACTTTTGCACTTGTGATATTGTAGAAAAACCACTTTTTACACTTGTGTTAGTGTTGAAAAACCACTTTTCGCACTTGTGTTGGTGCAGGAAACCACTTTTGCACTTGTATTAGTGTGGAAAAACCACTTTTCGCACTTGTGTTAGTGTTGAAAAACCACTTTTCGCACTTGTGTTAGTGTTGAAAAACCACTTTTCGCACTTGTGTTGGTGCAGGAAACCACTTTTGCACTTGTATTAGTGTGGAAAAAACACTTTTTGCACTTGTGATAGTGTTGAAAAACCACTTTTCGCACTTGTGATAGTGTTGAAAAACCACTTTTCGCACTTATGATAGTGTTGAAAAACCACTTTTCGCACTTGTGTTGGTGCAGGAAACCACTTTTGCACTTGTATTAGTGTGGAAAAACCACTTTTCGCACTTGTGTTAGTGTTGAAAAAACACTTTTTGCACTTTTGATAGTGTTGAAAAACCACTTTTCGCTCTTGTGTTAGTGTTGAAAAACCACTTTTCGCTCTTGTGTTAGTGTTGAAAAACCACTTTTCGCACTTGTGTTAGTTTTGAAAAACCACTTTTCGCACTTGTGTTGGTGCATGAAACCACTTTTGCACTTGTGTTAGTGTGGAAAAACCACTTTTCGCACTTGTGTTAGTGTTGAAAAACGACTTTTCGGACTTGTGTTAGTGTTGGAAAACCACTTTTCGCACTTGTGTTGGTGCAGGAAACCACTTTTGCACTTGTATTAGTGTGGAAAAACCACTTTTCGCACTTGTGTTAGTGTTGAAAAACCACTTTTCGCACTTGTGTTAGTGTTGAAAAACGACTTTTTGCACTTGTGTTAGTGTTGAAAAATCACTTTTCGCACTTGTGTTGGTGCAGGAAACCACTTTTGCACTTGTATTAGTGTGGAAAAAACACTTTTTGCACTTGTGATAGTGTTGAAAAACCACTTTTCGCACTTGTGTTGGTGCAGGAAACCACTTTTGCACTTGTATTAGTGTGGAAAAACCACTTTTCGTACTTGTGTTGGTGTTGAAAAACCACTTTTCGCACTTGTGTTGGTGCAGGAAACCACTTTTGCACTTGCATTAGTGTGGAAAAACCACTTTTCGTACTTGTGTTGGTGTTGAAAAACCACTTTTCGCACTTGTGTTGGTGCAGGAAACCACTTTTCGCACTTGTGTTAGTGTTGAAAAACCACTTTTCGCACTTGTGTTAGTGTTGAAAAACCACTTTTCGCACTTGTGTTAGTGTTGAAAAACCACTTTTCGCACTTGTGTTGGAGCAGGAAACCTCTTTTGCACTTGTGATATAGTAGAAAAACCACTTTTCGCACATGTGTTAGTGTTGAAAACCACTTTTCGGACTTGAGCTAGCATAGAATAACCACCTGTCTCACTTGTGCCAGGGTTGAAAAACCACTTTTTGCACTTGTGTTAGTGTTGAAAACCACTTTTCGCACTTGTCCTGGCGTTGAAAACCACTTTTTACACTTGTGTTCGTGTTGAAAACCACTTTCCGCACTTGTGTCAGTGTTGCAAAAGCAATTGTCTCACTTGTGCCATTGTTGAATAACCACTTTACACACTCGTGCTAGTGTTGAAAACCACATTTCACACGTGTTATTGTTGAATAAGCACATTTCGCACTCGTGCTAGTGTTGCAAAACCACTTTCTGAACTCGTGCTGGTGTTGAAAACCACTTTTCGCACTTGGGTTAGTATTGCAAAACCACTTTTCGGACTCGTGCTGTCAATGAATAACCACTTGCCTCACTTGTGCCAGGGTTGAAAAGCACTTTTTGCACTTGTGTTAGTGTTGAAAACCATTTTTCGCACTTGTGCTGGCATTGAAAACCACTTTACACACTCGTGCAAGTGTTGAAAACCACGTTTCACACGTGTTATTGTTGAATAAGCACATCTCGCACTTGTGTTAGTGTTGCAAAACCACTTTTCGCACTTGTGTTGGTGCAGGAAACCACTTTTGCACTTGTATTAGTGTGGAAAAACCACTTTTTGCACTTGTGTTAGTGTTGAAAAACCACTTTTCGCAATTGTGTTAGTGTTGAAAAACCACTTTCCGCACTTGTCTTGGTGCAGGAAACCACTTTTGCACTTGTATTAGTGTGTAAAAAACACTTTTTGCACTTGTGATAGTGTTGAAAAACCACTTTTCGCACTTGTGTTGGTGCACGAAACCACTTTTGCACTTGTGATATTGTAGAAAAACCACTTTTCGCACTTGTGTTCGTGTTGAAAAACCACTTTTCGCACTTGTGTTGGTGCAGGAAACCACTTTTGCACTTGTATTAGTGTGGAAAAACCACTTTTCGCACTTGTGTTAGTGTGGAAAAACCACTTTTGGCATTTGTGATATTGTAGAAAAACCACTTTTCGCACTTGTGTTAGTGTTGAAAAACCACTTTTCGCACTTGTGTTGGTGCAGGAAACCACTTTTCCACTTGTATTAGTGTGGAAAAACCACTTTTCGCACTTGTGTTAGTGTTGAAAAACCACTTTTCGCACTTGTGTTAGTGTTCAAAAACCACTTTTCGCACTTGTGTTAGTGTTGAAAACCCACTTTTCGCACTTGTGTTGGTGCAGGAAACCACTTTTGCACTTGTATTAGTGTGGAAAAAACACTTTTTGCACTTGTGATAGTGTTGAAAAACCACTTTTCACACTTGTGTTAGTGTTGAAAAATCACTTTTCGCACTTGTATTAGTGTTGAAAAACCACTTTTCGCACTTGTGTTGGTGCAGGAAACCACTTTTGCACTTGTATTAGTGTGGAAAAACCACTTTTCGCACTTGTGTTAGTGTTGAAAAACCACTTTTCGCACTTGTGTTAGTGTTGAAAAACAACTTTCCGCACTTGTGTTGGTGCAGGAAACCACTTTTGCACTTGTGTTAGTGTGAAAAAACCACTTTTCGCACTTGTGTTAGTGTTGAAAAACCACTTTTCGCACTTGTGTTAGTGTTGAAAAACCACTTTTCGCACTTGTGTTAGTGTTGAAAAACCACTTTTCGCACTTGTGTTGGTGCAGGAAACCACTTTTGCAGTTGTATTAGTGTGGAAAAAACACTTTTTGCACTTGTAGTCAGGTTTGTTATGTAATTTCGTTCTTTTTTTGTGGAGATTAGCAAAACTATACATTTTTGGAAAGCTGATAGCACCAGGAATCCGAAAAACCATGTTTCCATTTGCGCAAATTTTTCTTTGGCGGCCATATTGGATTTTCAAAATGGCCACCATCGGAAACCTATTTTTCGCGATATCTCAACATCCGAACCACCTAGAGTGCTGATTCCAACACCTATACCCACATTTTTGGGGATGAGGAATCACATGAAGCCATCTAAAATAATCTACACCTACCCTGGGATACCAGGTGGCAGCCTACAGCGGATTTTCAAGATGGCCACTTTCAGGAAACATGTTTTTTTCTGAATATGTATACCACATTGAGTGATGTTTCGCTACATTGTGGCACACGGATCATAATTATGAAACCACATCCCTCATATATCCTAAACAGGTGATTTATGTATTCAAGAGGTAAGTATATAGAGATGAGGCTATACAATCCATAATTATACATGTAATAATTACTTTTATTTGAACATAGAATATTTCCCATAGATGAAATTTTATCTTTGTCAACATTCATCAACATTTTGTCCTCATAGGTTTTCAAATGTCCTCATCACTGTCGTCAGAGCAGAGAACAGGTTGACAGTCATCGTCGTTTTCACATTCGGAGCTGCACAAACACAAGTCTGTGCATGCCAAGTCATTGGCACGGCACGAACACCGTCTCGATGAGCAGTCTCCTTTGCACTGACATCTGACCATCTCAAGTATTGCTTTCGGTGCTGGTGGTACATCTGTCATTAGTGGTTTCAATTCCCCATCGTTGTCCTTGAAGTAGCCATGTTGCTGTGGATCCAGGAACACTTGATGTGCGATAGTAGCCTGAGCCCATACCCTTGCCTGAAGATGTACACGATCAACATGCTGATTTAGAGCCCCTAGCGTTGGAGGTAACTTGTGACTTTCAGTCATGTGTTTACAGAAGAGATACCAGCGCAACTCCGGAATGCTGTTGATACATATTCCCTTTGGTACGTACACTGCACATACAAATCTTGCCAAGTTGGACATCTGATCTGCGGTCACATCTGCAGCATCACCGAGCATTCTCATGGCCTGTATCACGTCACTATCGGCTCTGACGAAAGCTTCAAACCATGTTGTTTTGCCTATTCGCGAAAACCGTCCAGTATTGTCTGCTCCTGTGAATGTGTGGAATGCTGGCAATGCCTTGGCCTTTTCGACGCCAAGATTGTTCCAGATTGGTTGTACTTGCACAAGGCCCGACACAAGGGAGACAGCAGTGTTTTTGAGCAGAACATCATAGTTAGCTATGACCAAGACCAGGACATCCGTATCAGGAGAGAAGAAGGTAAGCTGTTCTGCGTTGGGATTGCGGCGAGTTGCCAGCACTGCTTGGTGAATCATCAGAGTGTCTGCCTCCATGATTATTGTCTTCAAAATGCATGCCTTTGTTACTCTTGGCCTTTCCTGCTGCACATATAATTATCAGCTTGGAGGCATCTCTGTTGTACTCCAACGTTTTCTCAGCCAGATATTCTGCCAAATCTGACTTTGTCTGAGCGTGTGACAAGAACCGCTTCATGGTGATGTGTTGGATCTTGGTATTGTCCTTCACTTGGTACTGGACTGGATTGTGCCCCCCTCGTCTTTTTTGTCTTGTGCTTTGCTTCAACGAATCGGCCTTGTAAGTATCAAACACGAGGATAACTTCGTCAAAATGTCTTGTCAGTGACATCAATCTGGTATTAAAGCTGACACTGAGATCTTCAACGGTTACTGTTGCAGCTGGTTTTGTCGACAATTTCTGTACAAGAACCATGGCGTCGACTACTGCTATTTTCATAGCTGCAGAGTTATGGACTTGAGCTTGAGGACTTGAGGTCGGAGCTAAGTCACCCGGAGCTAAGTCTCCATGTTTCACAAGGAGATGGATTAACTTTGACTTGTCAAGGCAAGGAAGCAGGTCACCGTTTGGTGCGAACAAGGCGCGAGGTGTAAGGGTGAATTCGTAGTTGCCTATTGCGTCTTTCTGGTCAACATCACGGCTTGATTTTGTCAATATCATCAGCCTTCCATACAAGTCTTTTGTTTCCTTCAAGTCGACTGACTTGTCCCTGAGCATGATCTTGGTCTTCTTCACACCAGACAAGTACATCGTGTTGTTTTCTTTTTTCACGGGTGCAAATAAGCTGACTGTTCCGTTGATTCTTTCGTCAACATACTCTTCGTACAAGTGTTGACCAATGTTGTCGATATTCAGGATTTGCGACGTGTGCTCCTCTGGGACATAGGCATGTGTGATCAAGTTGTATATGCTATTTCCTTCTGTGGTAAATGGATTGCCATGACTCATGATAGCAGCCTTGATCTTTTCAACCGCTGTATTGTTCAGATTCACTGCCCTCGGACTAAGTTCGTGGTGTTCTGTCACTTTGTCTGTTTTGGTGTCGAACTGATCTTTGAATTCTCTGGTCAGCCGTGACAATTCTGGAGAGGCCATAAAGAATCTCTGCCTTGCATTAGCATTATTGGAGATGCCTGGAAGTCCAGAATGAACCTTCATTGCTCTGTTTTCCTGTTCACAAGCGTGGTCTGCACCGATTGATACAAAGGGGATGCTAGATTTCGTTACTGAGATATTTCCATTCTCGAGTTCCCTGTATGTGGCCGGATGCGTCTTCCTCAGGTCATACATATCTGCTATGTATCGCGGCCAAAGACGTTTGTATTTGATACGATCCATGGAGAAAAATAGCTTGCTGAGTGCCTCACCAGATTCGAGGTGGAGTTTGAGATCTGCGTCCCGAGAAGCTTCCACAAAGAACAGAATTGTCTCCACTCGATGCAGGTAATTCATCAAGGACTTGAACATGGCTTTTTTGGATTGTTCTGTTTCCCAAGTCTTGAATATGTTCACAACATCAGCTGTAGTGATGACATTCAACAGTTTTGTGTTGGCTTCTTTCACACTTGTGGCTTTGGTGAACTTGTCCTTTTCTGAACATGCCTCGTCTATTCCTTCTGACATATCTGAGCAAACGGCTTTCAACTGTGGATAATCTTTGAAGAACAGGTCCAGCGCCATTTCATAAAGTGCTATATATGAATAAATATGAGCACGGAGAGTGCGTTTGTAATGCGAACATCTCAGGATCTGCCTTGTTGTTGAAGGTCCGTAGAGGTCGGCCTCTATCCACGCGTCATCAATACCTGAGTTCTCAATGGAAGTACCCAGGGCTCTCAAAGCAGCCATGACCACATGCAGCTCGCCAAGCCGAGGTACAACGGTACCTTTCAGGTCTGGCCTTGCATCCAGCAGCCTTATCACCTTTTCATAGAGGGCCATATCCCAGGAAATGACTGTAGGGTGGCTTGTACCAACAACTAAGTTCTTTAGCTGAGTTGTCTGAGAGATGACGGTCAGAAGAGTCGACCACTCGTGTGCTACTTCAGGTAGAAGGGGTAAGACTCCGACTTGTGTCAAACTGTGACTACCCGACAGCAATGAGTGGTATCCTGCCCAACCAGGTATATATGTGCTGTTTGATTTCTGCATTCTGGTGATCATAGAAGCAACCAACCATCCTAGATGTGTAAGGTGATACGCTGGTGATATACCATCCTTGCTGATGTGGAATGTGTCTGTTCTCTTTATGGTTTTCGGCACCGGCTTGTCACAATGAAGCATAGGAACCTGGTACGGGGTCACTGACAAACTGGTAGTGTCAGCTATGCTCAGTTGTGGCGCCAATGTTTCTCCTTGAGTGTCACGTTTTTGATAAACAGCAATGATTGTTCCATGGGTTGTCCCTTTGCCATCCACGCTGTCTTCAGCAAAGTCTGTGTTATCAGCTGCAAAAAACACAAAAGTTCCCTTCTTCAAAAATGGAGGAACATAAAGTCCTTGGAACTTCAGGGTGTTTTCCACAATGGCATTTGCTAGGGCTGTTTCGAGGTGCATAACACGACTGTACGAGGCACAGTAACCTTGAGAGCAGAGACTTTCCAGGAGTTTCTTGTTTCTTGTGTCATGGTGAACTGCCAAGGCTAATCCTAGAGACTGTGGAGTTTCTTGTGATTTGGTTGATCGGAAGGTCGCAGAATCAGTTTTGGGCCTATAGTTCACTTGCTTGTCAGATTTGAATCCACCCAATAGCATCTGACTAACAGTGAGTACTTCTCTGTTAACGTGAGTGGTTCGTTTTTCAGTTTCTAGTGTTTCTGTTGGCCCCACCATAACCCATCTGATCATTGCGTGGAGTGCTGCTGGAACATCATCTGTGCTGCTAGTGACCTGTATAGCATCGGATGAGTTTTCCTGTTGGTGGAAGTTCTTGATAATTCTGCGCAATGCCTTTGCTGCTTTATAGATAATATTCAGATCGTCTACTTCACTTTCTATCATGGCAGACTGAACCATATCGGATTCGCATGCATCTGGGGAGTAAAGAACAGAAGGTTTTCTCCTGTCCTTTTGCCTAACAGACGTTACGTGTGGTAGTTCTAGAAGAATTCTCTCCTTGAGCCAGTGTCTACTATATGCAGGGAAGTGGTGCGCCAATGCATCTGTGCCACCAAGCAAGTTGATGTATGTTGTTTCAATATGTGCCATGGATAAGTATTGTTTATTCTGAGTTTGACAGTCGACAAGGCTAATCAACTCAATCAAACATGATGTTTGAAACGGATGACCTCTCTCTGTTGTTCCCTTGTTATCCTTGGTACGTAACACATGGAATACATTTGTTGTCCAACATGACTTGTGGTATTGAACATCGATTGCATGTGCATCAGTGGGTGAGATGGATGTGTTTAACCTAGTTTGCAGGGTGAGATTTCCAGACAGCTCCACAGCATCGTGTAATGCTTTCCCACCGTTTTCTGTTCTCAATGTGTACAATTTTTGCTCGTTATCTTCCTGGCAGAAAAAGCAATGTTCCTTAATGAATGGAGCTGTTGCAGAACGTGTAAACGGACTGGTGGTGGAAGTTGATGGTTCGTCCAGTTCTGTGCTTTTTCGCTTTTGTCCACGTTTTTTCTCTGTGTAGGAGTCGGCTGAAATGTGATATTGATGGCGGTCTTTGGCACGTTGTACCTTCTCTTTGTTGGTTGCATTTGAATAACAGATACGATGCCAAACTGCATTATTGAATTGCAGACTTTCACTTGTTTCATCCTTTAAGCGACTGTGAATTTTAACATATTTTCCATCATGGTAGGCTGCTCTATCATTAAGGGTTTGTAGCAAGTGTTCAAACGAGTCCGGTTTGGGCTGCTGGACAAGCGTTCCATATTTTGCTGAAGCGGTTTGACAAATTATGCAGTGCTGCCACTGTGTGGGCTGAGTCGTAACTTCACTCATCTTCTCTCAAGACCTGCAAATATATAAAACGACAACAGGTAAGTAATTGTGAGCTTCATGAGGTTTATTTTAAATGAACTATTAGGTCTGATATAATGACTTTCCATGTACATGAACTGAACATGTTGAAATGATCCCATTTATGACTATGACTGTACTGAGGCGAAACATCACTCAATGTGGTATACATATTCAGAAAAAAACATGTTTCCTGAAAGTGGCCATCTTGAAAATCCGCTGTAGGCTGCCACCTGGTATCCCAGGGTAGGTGTAGATTATTTTAGATGGCTTCATGTGATTCCTCATCCCCAAAAATGTGGGTATAGGTGTTGGAATCAGCACTCTAGGTGGTTCGGATGTTGAGATATCGCGAAAAATAGGTTTCTGATGGTGGCCATTTTGAAAATCCAATATGGCCGCCAAAGAAAAATTTGCGCAAATGGAAACATGGTTTTTCGGATTCCTGGTGCTATAAGCTTTCCAAAAATGTATAGGTTTGCTAATCTCCACAAAAAAAGAACGAAATTATAAATCTGAACATAATGAACCTGACTATTGTGATAGTGTTGAAAATCCACTTTTCACACTTGTGTTAGTGTTGAAAAATCACTTTTCGCACTTGTATTAGTGTTGAAAAACCACTTTTCGCACTTGTGTTGGTGCAGGAAACCACTTTTGCACTTGTATTAGTGTGGAAAAACCACTTTTCGCACTTGTGTTAGTGTTGAAAAACCACTTTTCGCACTTGTGTTAGTGTTGAAAAACCACTTTCCGCACTTGTGTTGGTGCAGGAAACCACTTTTGCACTTGTATTAGTGTGGAAAACCACTTTTCGCACTTGTGTTGGTGCAGGAAACCACTTTTGCACTTGTGATATTGTAGAAAAACCACTTTTCGCACTTGTGTTAGTGTTGAAAAACCACTTTTCACACTTGTGTTGGTGCAGGAAACCACTTTTGCACTTGTATTAGTGTGGAAAACCACTTTTCGCACTTGTGTTGGTGCAGGAAACCACTTTTGCACTTGTGATATTGTATAAAAACCACATTTCGCACTTGTGTTAGTGTTGAAAAACCACTTTTCGCACTTGTGTTGGTGCAGGAAACCACTTTTGCACTTGTATTAGTGTGGAAAAACCACTTTTCGCACTTGTGTTAGTGTTGAAAAACCACTTTTCGCACTTGTGTTAGTGTTGAAAAACCACTTTTCGCACTTGTGTTGGTGCAGGAAACCACTTTTGCCCTTATTATTGTGGAAAAAACACTTTTTGCACTTGTGATAGTGTTGAAAAACCACTTTTCGCACTTGTGATAGTGTTGAAAAACCACTTTTCGCACTTATGATAGTGTTGAAAAACCACTTTTCACACTTGTGTTAGTGTTGAAAAACCACTTTTCACACTTGTGTTGGTGCAGGAAACCACTTTTGCACTTGTATTAGTGTGGAAAAACGACTTTTCGCACTTGTGTTAGTGTTGAAAAACTACTTTTCGCACTTGTGTTAGTGTTGAAAAACCACTTTTCGCACTTGTGTTGGTGCAGGAAACCTCTTTTGCACTTGTGATATAGTAGAAAAACCACTTTTCGCACTTGTGTTAGTGTTGAAAACCACTTTTCGGACTTGAGCTAGCATAGAATAACCACCTGTCTCACTTGTGCCAGGGTTGAAAAACCACTTTTTGCACTTGTGTTCGTGTTGAAAACCACTTTTCGTACTTGTGCTGGCATTGAAAACCACTTTATGCATTTGTGTTAATGTTGAATAACCACTTGTCTCACTTGTGCCAGGGTTGAAAAACCACTTTGTGCACTTGTGTTAGTGTTGAAAACCACTTTTCGCACTTGTGTTGGTGCAGGAAACCACTTTTGCCCTTGTATTAGTGTGGAAAAACCACTTTTCGCACTTGTGTTAGTGTTGAAAAACCACTTTTCGCACTTGTGTTGGTGCAGGAAACCACTTCTGCACTTGTATTAGTGTGGAAAAAACACTTTTCGCACTTGTGTTAGTGTTGAAAAACCACTTTTCGCACTTGTGTTAGTGTTGAAAAACCACTTTTCGCACTTGTGTTGGTGCAGGAAACCACTTTTGCACTTGTATTAGTGTGGAAAAAACACTTTTTGCACTTGTGATAGTGTTGAAAAACCACTTTTCGCACTTGTGTTAGTGTTGAAAAACCACTTTTAGCACTTGTGTTGGTGCAGGAAACCACTTTTGCACTTGTATTAGAGTGGAAAACCACTTTTCGCACTTGTGTTAGTGTTGAAAAACCACTTTCGCACCTGTGTTAGTGTTGAAAAACCACTTTTCGCACTTGTGTTGGTGCAGGAAACCACTTTTGCACTTGTATAAGTGTGGAAAACCACTTTTCGCACTTGTGTTAGTGTTGAAAAACCACTTTTCGCACTTGTGTTAGTGTTGAAAAACCACTTTTCGCACTTGTGTTAGTGTTGAAAAACCACTTTTCGCACTTGTGTTGGTGCAGGAAACCACTTTTGCACTTGTATTAGTGTGGAAAAAACACTTTTTGCACTTGTGATAATGTTGAAAAACCACTTTTCGCACTTGTGTTAATGTTGAATAACCACTTGTCTCACTTGTGCCAGGGTTGAAAAACCACTTTTTGCACTTGTGTTAGTGTTGAAAACCACTTTTCGCACTTGTCCTGGCGTTGAAAACCACTTTTTACACTTGTGTTCGTGTTGAAAACCACTTTCCGCACTTGTGTCAGTGTTGCAAAAGCAATTGTCTCACTTGTGCCATTGTTGAATAACCACTTTCTGAACTCGTGCTGGTGTTGAAAACCACTTTTCGCACTTGGGTTAGTATTGCAAAACCACTTTTCGGACTCGTGCTGTCAATGAATAACCACTTGCCTCACTTGTGCCAGGGTTGAAAAGCACTTTTTGCACTTGTGTTAGTGTTGAAAACCATTTTTCGCACTTGTGCTGGCATTGAAAACCACTTTACACACTCGTGCAAGTGTTGAAAACCACGTTTCACACATCTGTTAGTGTTGAAAAACCACTTTTCGCAATTGTGTTAGTGTTGAAAAACCACTTTCCGCACTTGTCTTGGTGCAGGAAACCACTTTTGCACTTGTATTAGTGTGTAAAAAACACTTTTTGCACTTGTGATAGTGTTGAAAAACCACTTTTCGCACTTGTGTTGGTGCACGAAACCACTTTTGCACTTGTGATATTGTAGAAAAACCACTTTTCGCACTTGTGTTAGTGTTGAAAAACCACTTTTCGCACTTGTGTTGGTGCAGGAAACCACTTTTGCACTTGCATTAGTGTGGAAAAACCACTTTTCGCACTTGTGTTAGTGTGGAAAAACCACTTTCGGCATTTGTGATATTGTAGAAAAACCACTTTTCGCACTTGTGTTAGTGTTGAAAAACCACTTTTCGCACTTGTGTTGGTGCAGGAAACCACTTTTCCACTTGTATTAGTGTGGAAAAACCACTTTTCGCACTTGTGTTAGTGTTGAAAAACCACTTTTCGCACTTGTGTTAGTGTTGAAAAACCACTTTTCGCACTTGTGTTAGTGTTGAAAAACCACTTTTCGCACTTGTGTTGGTGCAGGAAACCACTTTTGCACTTGTATTAGTGTGGAAAAAACACTTTTTGCACTTGTGATAGTGTTGAAAAACCACTTTTCACACTTGTGTTAGTGTTGAAAAATCACTTTTCGCACTTGTATTAGTGTTGAAAAACCACTTTTCGCACTTGTGTTGGTGCAGGAAACCACTTTTGCACTTGTATTAGTGTGGAAAACCACTTTTCGCACTTGTGTTGGTGCAGGAAACCACTTTTGCACTTGTATTAGTGTGGAAAAAACACTTTTTGCACTTGTGATAGTGTTGAAAAACCACTTTTCACACTTGTGTTAGTGTTGAAAAATCACTTTTCGCACTTGTATTAGTGTTGAAAAACCACTTTCCGCACTTGTGTTGGTGCAGGAAACCACTTTTGCACCTGTGTTAGTGTTGCAAAACCACTTTCTGAACTCGTGCTGGTGTTGAAAACCACTTTTCGCACTTGGGTTAGTATTGCAAAACCACTTTTCGGACTCGTGCTGTCAATGAATAACCACTTGACTCACTTGTGCCAGGGTTGAAAAGCACTTTTTGCACTTGTGTTAGTGTTGAAAACCATTTTTCGCACTTGTGCTGGCATTGAAAACGACTTTACACACTCGTGCAAGTGTTGAAAACCACGTTTCACACATGTGTTATTGTTGAATAAGCACATCTCGCACATGTGTTAGTGTTGCAAAACCACTTTTTGAACTTGTGTTAGTGTTGAATAACCACTTGTTTCACTTGCTTTGGTGTTGCAAAACCACTTTTCGCACTTGTGTCAGTGTTGAATCACCACTTGTCTCACTTGTGCCAGGGTTGAATAACCATTTTACACACTCATGCTCGTGTTGAAAACCACTTTTCGCACTGGGGTTAGCATTGCAAAACCACTTTTCGCACTTGTGTTGGTGCAGGAAACCACTTTTGCACTTGTATTAATGTGGAAAAAACACTTTTTGCACTTGTGATAGTGTTGAAAAACCAGTTTTCACACTTGTGTTAGTGTTGAAAAATCACTTTTCGCACTTGTATTAGTGTTGAAAAACCACTTTTCGCACTTGTGTTAGTGTTGAAAAACCACTTTTCGCACTTGGGTTAGTATTGCAAAACCACTTTTCGGACTCGTGCTGTCAATGAATAACCACTTGACTCACTTGTGCCAGGGTTGAAAAGCACTTTTTGCACTTGTGTTCGTGTTGAAAACCATTTTTCGCACTTGTGCTGGCATTGAAAACCACTTTACACACTCGTGCAAGTGTTGAAAACCACGTTTCACACATGTGTTATTGTTGAATAAGCACATCTCGCACTTGTGTTAGTGTTGCAAAACCACTTTTTGAACTTGTGTTAGTGTTGAATAACCACTTGTTTCACTTGCTTTGGTGTTGCAAAACCACTTTTCGCACTTGTGTCAGTGTTGAATCACCACTTGTCTCACTTGTGCCAGGGTTGAATAACCACTTTACACACTCATGCTCGTGTTGAAAACCACTTTTCGCACTGGGGTTAGCATTGCAAAACCACTTTTCGCACTTGTGTTGGTGCAGGAAACCACTTTTGCACTTGTATTAGTGTGGAAAAAACACTTTTTGCACTTGTGATAGTGTTGAAAAACCACTTTTCACACTTGTGTTAGTGTTGAAAAATCACTTTTCGCACTTGTATTAGTGTTGAAAAACCACTTTTCGCACTTGTGTTGATGCAGGAAACCACTTTTGCACTTGTATTAGTGTGGAAAAACCACTTTTCGCACTTGTGTTAGTGTTGAAAAACCACTTTTCGCACTTGTGTTAGTGTTGAAAAACCACTTTCCGCACTTGTGTTGGTGCAGGAAACCACTTTTGCACTTGTATTGGTGTGGAAAACCACTTTTCGCACTTGTGTTGGTGCAGGAAACCACTTTTGCACTTGTGATATTGTAGAAAAACCACTTTTTGCACTTGTGTTAGTGTTGAAAAACCACTTTTCGCACTTGTGTTGGTGCAGGAAACCACTTCTGCACCTGTATTAGTGTGGAAAAAACACTTTTCGCACTTGTGTTAGTGTTGAAAAACCACTTTTCGCACTTGTGTTAGTGTTGAAAAACCACTTTTCGCACTTGTGTTGGTGCAGGAAACCACTTTTGCACTTGTATTAGTGTGGAAAAAACACTTTTTGCACTTGTGATAGTGTTGAAAAACCACTTTTCGCACTTGTGTTAGTGTTGAAAAACCACTTTTCGCACTTGTGTTGGTGCAGGAAACCACTTTTGCACTTGTATTAGAGTGGAAAACCACTTTTCGCACTTCTGTTAGTGTTGAAAAACCACTTTTCGCACCTGTGTTAGTGTTGAAAAACCACTTTTCGCACTTGTGTTGGTGCAGGAAACCACTTTTGCACTTGTATTAGTGTGGAAAACCACTTTTCGCACTTGTGTTAGTGTTGAAAAACCACTTTTCGCACTTGTGTTAGTGTTGAAAAACCACTTTTCGCACTTGTGTTAGTGTTGAAAAACCACTTTTCGCACTTGTGTTGGTGCAGGAAACCACTTTTGCACTTGTATTAGTGTGGAAAAAACACTTTTTGCACTTGTGATAATGTTGAAAAACCACTTTTCGCACTTGTGTTAGTGTTGAAAAACCACTTTTCGCACTTGTGTTAGTGTTGAAAAACCACTTTTCGCACTTGTGTTGGTGCAGGAAACCACTTTTGCACTTGTATTAGTGTGGAAAAAACACTTTTTGCACTTGTGATAGTGTTGAAAAACCACTTTTCACACTTGTGTTAGTGTTGAAAAACCACTTTTCGCACTTGTGTTGGTGCAGGAAACCACTTTTGCACTTGTATTAGTGTGGAAAAACCACTTTTCGCAATTTTGTTAGTGTTGAAAAATCACTTTTCGCACTTGAGTTAGTGTTGAAAAACCACTTTTCGCACTTGTGTTGGTGCAGGAAACCACTTTTGCACTTGTATTAGTGTGGAAAAAACACTTTTTGCATTTGTGATAGTGTTGAAAAACCACTTTTCGCACTTGTGTTAGTGTTGAAAAACCACTTTTCGCACTTGTGTTGGTGCAGGAAACCACTTTTGCACTTGTATTAGTTTGGAAAAACCACTTTTCGCACTTGTGATAGTGTTGAAAAACCACTTTTCGCGCTTGTGTTAGTGTTGAAAACCCACTTTTCGCACTTGTGTTGGTGCAGGAAACCACTATTGCACTTGTATTAGTGTGGAAAAACCACTTTTCGCACTTGTGTTAGTGTTGAAAAACCACTTTTCGCACTTGTGTTAGTGTTGAAAAACCACTTTTCGCACTTGTGTTGGTGCAGGAAACCACTTTTGCACTTCTATTAGTGTGGAAAATACACTTTTTGCACTTGTGATAGTGTTGAAAAACCACTTTTCGCACTTGTGTTAGTGTTGAAAAACCACTTTTCGCACTTGTGTTAGTGTTGAAAAACCACTTTTCGCACTTGTGTTGGTGCAGGAAACCACTTTTGCACTTGTATTAGTGTGGAAAACCACTTTTCGCACTTGTGTTGGTGTGGAAAAAACACTTTTTTCACTTGTGATGGTGTTGAAAAACCACTTTTCGCACTTGTGTTAGTGTTGAAAACCACTTTTCGCACTTGTGTTGGTGCAGGAAACCACTTTTGCACTTGTATTAGTGTGGTAAAACCACTTTTCACACTTGTGTTAGTGTTGAAAAACCACTTTTCGCACTTGTGTTAGTGTTGAAAAAACACTTTTTGCACTTGTGTTGGTGCAGGAAACCACTTTTGCACTTGTATTAGTGTGGAAAAAACACTTTTTGCACTTGTGATAGTGTTGAAAAACCACTTTTCACACTTGTGTTAGTGTTGAAAAACCACTTTTCGCACTTGTGTTGGTGCAGGAAACCACTTTTGCACTTGTATTAGTGTGGGAAAACCACTTTTCGCACTTGTGTTGGTGTTGAAAAACCACTTTTCGCACTTGTGTTGGTGCAGGAAACCACTTTTGCCCTTGTATTAGTGTGGAAAAACCACTTTTCGCACTTGTGTTAGTGTTGAAAAACCACTTTTCGCACTTGTGTTGGTGCAGGAAACCACTTCTGCACTTGTATTAGTGTGGAAAAAACACTTTTCGCACTTGAGTTAGTGTTGAAAAACCACTTTTCGCACTTGTGTTAGTGTTGAAAAACCACTTTTCGCACTTGGGTTAGTATTGCAAAACCACTTTTCGGACTCGTGCTGTCAATGAATAACCACTTGACTCACTTGTGCCAGGGTTGAAAAGCACTTTTTGCACTTGTGTTAGTGTTGAAAACCATTTTTCGCACTTGTGCTGGCATTGAAAACCACTTTACACACTCGTGCAAGTGTTGAAAACCACGTTTCACACATGTGTTATTGTGAATAAGCACATCTCGCACTTGTGTTAGTGTTGCAAAACCACTTTTTGAACTTGTGTTAGTGTTGAATAACCACTTGTTTCACTTGCTTTGGTGTTGCAAAACCACTTTTCGCACTTGTGTCAGTGTTGAATCACCACTTGTCTCACTTGTGCCAGGGTTGAATAACCACTTTACACACTCATGCTCGTGTTGAAAACCACTTTTCACACTGGGGTTAGCATTGCAAAACCACTTTTCGCACTTGTGTTGGTGCAGGAAACCACTTTTGCACTTGTATTAGTGTGGAAAAAACACTTTTTGCACTTGTGATAGTGTTGAAAAACCACTTTTCACACTTGTGTTAGTGTTGAAAAATCACTTTTCGCACTTGTATTAGTGTTGAAAAACCACTTTTCGCACTTGTGTTGATGCAGGAAACCACTTTTGCACTTGTATTAGTGTGGAAAAACCACTTTTCGCACTTGTGTTAGTGTTGAAAAACCACTTTTCGCACTTGTGTTAGTGTTGAAAAACCACTTTCCGCACTTGTGTTGGTGCAGGAAACCACTTTTGCACTTGTATTGGTGTGGAAAACCACTTTTCGCACTTGTGTTGGTGCAGGAAACCACTTTTGCACTTGTGATATTGTAGAAAAACCACTTTTTGCACTTGTGTTAGTGTTGAAAAACCACTTTTCGCACTTGTGTTGGTGCAGGAAACCACTTCTGCACCTGTATTAGTGTGGAAAAAACACTTTTCGCACTTGTGTTAGTGTTGAAAAACCACTTTTCGCACTTGTGTTAGTGTTGAAAAACCACTTTTCGCACTTGTGTTGGTGCAGGAAACCACTTTTGCACTTGTATTAGTGTGGAAAAAACACTTTTTGCACTTGTGATAGTGTTGAAAAACCACTTTTCGCACTTGTGTTAGTGTTGAAAAACCACTTTTCGCACTTGTGTTGGTGCAGGAAACCACTTTTGCACTTGTATTAGAGTGGAAAACCACTTTTCGCACTTGTGTTAGTGTTGAAAAACCACTTTTCGCACCTGTGTTAGTGTTGAAAAACCACTTTTCGCACTTGTGTTGGTGCAGGAAACCACTTTTGCACTGGTATTAGTGTGGAAAACCACTTTTCGCACTTGTGTTAGTGTTGAAAAACCACTTTTCGCACTTGTGTTAGTGTTGAAAAACCACTTTTCGCACTTGTGTTAGTGTTGAAAAACCACTTTTCGCACTTGTGTTGGTGCAGGAAACCACTTTTGCACTTGTATTAGTGTGGAAAAAACACTTTTTGCACTTGTGATAGTGTTGAAAAACCACTTTTCACACTTGTGTTAGTGTTGAAAAACCACTTTTCGCACTTGTGTTGGTGCAGGAAACCACTTTTGCACTTGTATTAGTGTGGAAAAACCACTTTTCGCAATTTTGTTAGTGTTGAAAAATCACTTTTCGCACTTGAGTTAGTGTTGAAAAACCACTTTTCGCACTTGTGTTGGTGCAGGAAACCACTTTTGCACTTGTATTAGTGTGGAAAAAACACTTTTTGCACTTGTGATAGTGTTGAAAAACCACTTTTCGCACTTGTGTTAGTGTTGAAAAACCACTTTTCGCACTTGTGTTGGTGCAGGAAACCACTTTTGCACTTGTATTAGTTTGGAAAAACCACTTTTCGCACTTGTGATAGTGTTGAAAAACCACTTTTCGTGCTTGTGTTAGTGTTGAAAACCCACTTTTCGCACTTGTGTTGGTGCAGGAAACCACTTTTGCACTTGTATTAGTGTGGAAAAACCACTTTTCGCACTTGTGTTAGTGTTGAAAAACCACTTTTCGCACTTGTGTTAGTGTTGAAAAACCACTTTTCGCACTTGTGTTGGTGCAGGAAACCACTTTTGCACTTCTATTAGTGTGGAAAATACACTTTTTGCACTTGTGATAGTGTTGAAAAACCACTTTTCGCACTTGTGTTAGTGTTGAAAAACCACTTTTCGCACTTGTGTTAGTGTTGAAAAACCACTTTTCGCACTTGTGTTGGTGCAGGAAACCACTTTTGCACTTGTATTAGTGTGGAAAACCACTTTTCGCACTTGTGTTGGTGTGGAAAAAACACTTTTTTCACTTGTGATGGTGTTGAAAAACCACTTTTCGCACTTGTGTTAGTGTTGAAAAACCACTTTTCGCACTTGTGTTGGTGCAGGAAACCACTTTTGCACTTGTGTGGCAAAACCACTTTTCGCACTTGTGTTAGTGTTGAAAAACCACTTTTTGCACTTGTGATAGTGTTGAAAAACCACTTTTCACACTTGTGTTAGTGTTGAAAAACCACTTTTCGCACTTGTGTTGGTGCAGGAAACCACTTTTGCACTTGTATTAGTGTGGGAAAACCACTTTTCGCACTTGTGTTGGTGTTGAAAAACCACTTTTCGCACTTGTGTTGGTGCAGGAAACCACTTTTGCCCTTGTATTAGTGTGGAAAAACCACTTTTCGCACTTGTGTTAGTGTTGAAAAACCACTTTTCGCACTTGTGTTGGTGCAGGAAACCACTTCTGCACTTGTATTAGTGTGGAAAAAACACTTTTCGCACTTGTGCTAGTGTTGAAAAACCACTTTTCGCACTTGTGTTAGTGTTGAAAAACCACTTTTCGCACTTGTGTTGGTGCAGGAAACCACTTTTGCACTTGTATTAGTGTGGAAAAAACACTTTTTGCACTTGTGATAGTGTTGAAAAACCACTTTTCGCACTTGTGTTGGTGCAGGAAACCACTTTTGCACTTGTATTAGTGTGGAAAAACCACTTTTTGCACTTGTGTTAGTGTTGAAAAACCACTTTTCGCAATTGTGTTAGTGTTGAAAAATCACTTTTCGCACTTGTGTTGGTGCAGGAAACCACTTTTGCACTTGCATTAGTGTGGAAAAACCACTTTTCGCACTTGTGTTAGTGTGGAAAAACCACTTTCGGCATTTGTGATATTGTAGAAAAACCACTTTTCGCACTTGTGTTAGTGTTGAAAAACCACTTTTCGCACTTGTGTTGGTGCAGGAAACCACTTTTCCACTTGTATTAGTGTGGAAAAACCACTTTTCGCACTTGTGTTAGTGTTGAAAAACCACTTTTCGCACTTGTGTTAGTGTTGAAAAACCACTTTTCGCACTTGTGTTAGTGTTGAAAAACCACTTTTCGCACTTGTGTTGGTGCAGGAAACCACTTTTGCACTTGTATTAGTGTGGAAAAAACACTTTTTGCACTTGTGATAGTGTTGAAAAACCACTTTTCACACTTGTGTTAGTGTTGAAAAATCACTTTTCGCACTTGTATTAGTGTTGAAAAACCACTTTTCGCACTTGTGTTGGTGCAGGAAACCACTTTTGCACTTGTATTAGTGTGGAAAACCACTTTTCGCACTTGTGTTGGTGCAGGAAACCACTTTTGCACTTGTATTAGTGTGGAAAAAACACTTTTTGCACTTGTGATAGTGTTGAAAAACCACTTTTCACACTTGTGTTAGTGTTGAAAAATCACTTTTCGCACTTGTATTAGTGTTGAAAAACCACTTTCCGCACTTGTGTTGGTGCAGGAAACCACTTTTGCACCTGTGTTAGTGTTGCAAAACCACTTTCTGAACTCGTGCTGGTGTTGAAAACCACTTTTCGCACTTGGGTTAGTATTGCAAAACCACTTTTCGGACTCGTGCTGTCAATGAATAACCACTTGACTCACTTGTGCCAGGGTTGAAAAGCACTTTTTGCACTTGTGTTAGTGTTGAAAACCATTTTTCGCACTTGTGCTGGCATTGAAAACGACTTTACACACTCGTGCAAGTGTTGAAAACCACGTTTCACACATGTGTTATTGTTGAATAAGCACATCTCGCACATGTGTTAGTGTTGCAAAACCACTTTTTGAACTTGTGTTAGTGTTGAATAACCACTTGTTTCACTTGCTTTGGTGTTGCAAAACCACTTTTCGCACTTGTGTCAGTGTTGAATCACCACTTGTCTCACTTGTGCCAGGGTTAAATAACCATTTTACACACTCATGCTCGTGTTGAAAACCACTTTTCGCACTGGGGTTAGCATTGCAAAACCACTTTTCGCACTTGTGTTGGTGCAGGAAACCACTTTTGCACTTGTATTAATGTGGAAAAAACACTTTTTGCACTTGTGATAGTGTTGAAAAACCAGTTTTCACACTTGTGTTAGTGTTGAAAAATCACTTTTCGCACTTGTATTAGTGTTGAAAAACCACTTTTCGCACTTGTGTTAGTGTTGAAAAACCACTTTTCGCTCTTGTGTTAGTGTTGAAAAACCACTTTTCGCACTTGTGTTGGTGCAGGAAACCTCTTTTGCACTTGTGATATTGCAGAAAAACCACTTTTCGCACTTGTGTTGGTGCAGGAAACCACTTTTGCACTTGTGTTAGTGTTGAAAAACCACTTTTCGCACTTGTGTTAGTGTTGAAAAACCACTTTTCGCACTTGTGTTAGTGTTGAAAAACCACTTTTCGCACTTGGGTTAGTATTGCAAAACCACTTTTCGGACTCGTGCTGTCAATGAATAACCACTTGACTCACTTGTGCCAGGGTTGAAAAGCACTTTTTGCACTTGTGTTCGTGTTGAAAACCATTTTTCGCACTTGTGCTGGCATTGAAAACCACTTTACACACTCGTGCAAGTGTTGAAAACCACGTTTCACACATGTGTTATTGTTGAATAAGCACATCTCGCACTTGTGTTAGTGTTGCAAAACCACTTTTTGAACTTGTGTTAGTGTTGAATAACCACTTGTTTCACTTGCTTTGGTGTTGCAAAACCACTTTTCGCACTTGTGTCAGTGTTGAATCACCACTTGTCTCACTTGTGCCAGGGTTGAATAACCACTTTACACACTCATGCTCGTGTTGAAAACCACTTTTCGCACTGGGGTTAGCATTGCAAAACCACTTTTCGCACTTGTGTTGGTGCAGGAAACCACTTTTGCACTTGTATTAGTGTGGAAAAAACACTTTTTGCACTTGTGATAGTGTTGAAAAACCACTTTTCACACTTGTGTTAGTGTTGAAAAATCACTTTTCGCACTTGTATTAGTGTTGAAAAACCACTTTTCGCACTTGTGTTGATGCAGGAAACCACTTTTGCACTTGTATTAGTGTGGAAAAACCACTTTTCGCACTTGTGTTAGTGTTGAAAAACCACTTTTCGCACTTGTGTTAGTGTTGAAAAACCACTTTCCGCACTTGTGTTGGTGCAGGAAACCACTTTTGCACTTGTATTGGTGTGGAAAACCACTTTTCGCACTTGTGTTGGTGCAGGAAACCACTTTTGCACTTGTGATATTGTAGAAAAACCACTTTTTGCACTTGTGTTAGTGTTGAAAAACCACTTTTCGCACTTGTGTTGGTGCAGGAAACCACTTCTGCACCTGTATTAGTGTGGAAAAAACACTTTTCGCACTTGTGTTAGTGTTGAAAAACCACTTTTCGCACTTGTGTTAGTGTTGAAAAACCACTTTTCGCACTTGTGTTGGTGCAGGAAACCACTTTTGCACTTGTATTAGTGTGGAAAAAACACTTTTTGCACTTGTGATAGTGTTGAAAAACCACTTTTCGCACTTGTGTTAGTGTTGAAAAACCACTTTTCGCACTTGTGTTGGTGCAGGAAACCACTTTTGCACTTGTATTAGAGTGGAAAACCACTTTTCGCACTTCTGTTAGTGTTGAAAAACCACTTTTCGCACCTGTGTTAGTGTTGAAAAACCACTTTTCGCACTTGTGTTGGTGCAGGAAACCACTTTTGCACTTGTATTAGTGTGGAAAACCACTTTTCGCACTTGTGTTAGTGTTGAAAAACCACTTTTCGCACTTGTGTTAGTGTTGAAAAACCACTTTTCGCACTTGTGTTAGTGTTGAAAAACCACTTTTCGCACTTGTGTTGGTGCAGGAAACCACTTTTGCACTTGTATTAGTGTGGAAAAAACACTTTTTGCACTTGTGATAATGTTGAAAAACCACTTTTCGCACTTGTGTTAGTGTTGAAAAACCACTTTTCGCACTTGTGTTAGTGTTGAAAAACCACTTTTCGCACTTGTGTTGGTGCAGGAAACCACTTTTGCACTTGTATTAGTGTGGAAAAAACACTTTTTGCACTTGTGATAGTGTTGAAAAACCACTTTTCACACTTGTGCTGGTGTTGAAAAACCACTTTTCGCACTTGTGTTGGTGCAGGAAACCACTTTTGCACTTGTATTAGTGTGGAAAAACCACTTTTCGCAATTTTGTTAGTGTTGAAAAATCACTTTTCGCACTTGAGTTAGTGTTGAAAAACCACTTTTCGCACTTGTGTTGGTGCAGGAAACCACTTTTGCACTTGTATTAGTGTGGAAAAAACACTTTTTGCACTTGTGATAGTGTTGAAAAACCACTTTTCGCACTTGTGTTAGTGTTGAAAAACCACTTTTCGCACTTGTGTTGGTGCAGGAAACCACTTTTGCACTTGTATTAGTTTGGAAAAACCACTTTTCGCACTTGTGATAGTGTTGAAAAACCACTTTTCGCGCTTGTGTTAGTGTTGAAAACCCACTTTTCGCACTTGTGTTGGTGCAGGAAACCACTTTTGCACTTGTATTAGTGTGGAAAAACCACTTTTCGCACTTGTGTTAGTGTTGAAAAACCACTTTTCGCACTTGTGTTAGTGTTGAAAAACCACTTTTCGCACTTGTGTTGGTGCAGGAAACCACTTTTGCACTTCTATTAGTGTGGAAAATACACTTTTTGCACTTGTGATAGTGTTGAAAAACCACTTTTCGCACTTGTGTTAGTGTTGAAAAACCACTTTTCGCACTTGTGTTAGTGTTGAAAAACCACTTTTCGCACTTGTGTTGGTGCAGGAAACCACTTTTGCACTTGTATTAGTGTGGAAAACCACTTTTCGCACTTGTGTTGGTGTGGAAAAAACACTTTTTTCACTTGTGATGGTGTTGAAAAACCACTTTTCGCACTTGTGTTAGTGTTGAAAACCACTTTTCGCACTTGTGTTGGTGCAGGAAACCACTTTTGCACTTGTATTAGTGTGGTAAAACCACTTTTCACACTTGTGTTAGTGTTGAAAAACCACTTTTCGCACTTGTGTTAGTGTTGAAAAAACACTTTTTGCACTTGTGTTGGTGCAGGAAACCACTTTTGCACTTGTATTAGTGTGGAAAAAACACTTTTTGCACTTGTGATAGTGTTGAAAAACCACTTTTCACACTTGTGTTAGTGTTGAAAAACCACTTTTCGCACTTGTGTTGGTGCAGGAAACCACTTTTGCACTTGTATTAGTGTGGGAAAACCACTTTTCGCACTTGTGTTGGTGTTGAAAAACCACTTTTCGCACTTGTGTTGGTGCAGGAAACCACTTTTGCCCTTGTATTAGTGTGGAAAAACCACTTTTCGCACTTGTGTTAGTGTTGAAAAACCACTTTTCGCACTTGTGTTGGTGCAGGAAACCACTTCTGCACTTGTATTAGTGTGGAAAAAACACTTTTCGCACTTGAGTTAGTGTTGAAAAACCACTTTTCGCACTTGTGTTAGTGTTGAAAAACCACTTTTCGCACTTGGGTTAGTATTGCAAAACCACTTTTCGGACTCGTGCTGTCAATGAATAACCACTTGACTCACTTGTGCCAGGGTTGAAAAGCACTTTTTGCACTTGTGTTAGTGTTGAAAACCATTTTTCGCACTTGTGCTGGCATTGGAAACCACTTTACACACTCGTGCAAGTGTTGAAAACCACGTTTCACACATGTGTTATTGTGAATAAGCACATCTCGCACTTGTGTTAGTGTTGCAAAACCACTTTTTGAACTTGTGTTAGTGTTGAATAACCACTTGTTTCACTTGCTTTGGTGTTGCAAAACCACTTTTCGCACTTGTGTCAGTGTTGAATCACCACTTGTCTCACTTGTGCCAGGGTTGAATAACCACTTTACACACTCATGCTCGTGTTGAAAACCACTTTTCACACTGGGGTTAGCATTGCAAAACCACTTTTCGCACTTGTGTTGGTGCAGGAAACCACTTTTGCACTTGTATTAGTGTGGAAAAAACACTTTTTGCACTTGTGATAGTGTTGAAAAACCACTTTTCACACTTGTGTTAGTGTTGAAAAATCACTTTTCGCACTTGTATTAGTGTTGAAAAACCACTTTTCGCACTTGTGTTGATGCAGGAAACCACTTTTGCACTTGTATTAGTGTGGAAAAACCACTTTTCGCACTTGTGTTAGTGTTGAAAAACCACTTTTCGCACTTGTGTTAGTGTTGAAAAACCACTTTCCGCACTTGTGTTGGTGCAGGAAACCACTTTTGCACTTGTATTGGTGTGGAAAACCAGTTTTCGCACTTGTGTTGGTGCAGGAAACCACTTTTGCACTTGTGATATTGTAGAAAAACCACTTTTTGCACTTGTGTTAGTGTTGAAAAACCACTTTTCGCACTTGTGTTGGTGCAGGAAACCACTTCTGCACCTGTATTAGTGTGGAAAAAACACTTTTCGCACTTGTGTTAGTGTTGAAAAACCACTTTTCGCACTTGTGTTAGTGTTGAAAAACCACTTTTCGCACTTGTGTTGGTGCAGGAAACCACTTTTGCACTTGTATTAGTGTGGAAAAAACACTTTTTGCACTTGTGATAGTGTTGAAAAACCACTTTTCGCACTTGTGTTAGTGTTGAAAAACCACTTTTCGCACTTGTGTTGGTGCAGGAAACCACTTTTGCACTTGTATTAGAGTGGAAAACCACTTTTCGCACTTGTGTTAGTGTTGAAAAACCACTTTTCGCACCTGTGTTAGTGTTGAAAAACCACTTTTCGCACTTGTGTTGGTGCAGGAAACCACTTTTGCACTGGTATTAGTGTGGAAAACCACTTTTCGCACTTGTGTTAGTGTTGAAAAACCACTTTTCGCACTTGTGTTAGTGTTGAAAAACCACTTTTCGCACTTGTGTTAGTGTTGAAAAACCACTTTTCGCACTTGTGTTGGTGCAGGAAACCACTTTTGCACTTGTATTAGTGTGGAAAAAACACTTTTTGCACTTGTGATAGTGTTGAAAAACCACTTTTCACACTTGTGTTAGTGTTGAAAAACCACTTTTCGCACTTGTGTTGGTGCAGGAAACCACTTTTGCACTTGTATTAGTGTGGAAAAACCACTTTTCGCAATTTTGTTAGTGTTGAAAAATCACTTTTCGCACTTGAGTTAGTGTTGAAAAACCACTTTTCGCACTTGTGTTGGTGCAGGAAACCACTTTTGCACTTGTATTAGTGTGGAAAAAACACTTTTTGCACTTGTGATAGTGTTGAAAAACCACTTTTCGCACTTGTGTTAGTGTTGAAAAACCACTTTTCGCACTTGTGTTGGTGCAGGAAACCACTTTTGCACTTGTATTAGTTTGGAAAAACCACTTTTCGCACTTGTGATAGTGTTGAAAAACCACTTTTCGTGCTTGTGTTAGTGTTGAAAACCCACTTTTCGCACTTGTGTTGGTGCAGGAAACCACTTTTGCACTTGTATTAGTGTGGAAAAACCACTTTTCGCACTTGTGTTAGTGTTGAAAAACCACTTTTCGCACTTGTGTTAGTGTTGAAAAACCACTTTTCGCACTTGTGTTGGTGCAGGAAACCACTTTTGCACTTCTATTAGTGTGGAAAATACACTTTTTGCACTTGTGATAGTGTTGAAAAACCACTTTTCGCACTTGTGTTAGTGTTGAAAAACCACTTTTCGCACTTGTGTTAGTGTTGAAAAACCACTTTTCGCACTTGTGTTGGTGCAGGAAACCACTTTTGCACTTGTATTAGTGTGGAAAACCACTTTTCGCACTTGTGTTGGTGTGGAAAAAACACTTTTTTCACTTGTGATGGTGTTGAAAAACCACTTTTCGCACTTGTGTTAGTGTTGAAAAACCACTTTTCGCACTTGTGTTGGTGCAGGAAACCACTTTTGCACTTGTGTGGCAAAACCACTTTTCGCACTTGTGTTAGTGTTGAAAAACCACTTTTTGCACTTGTGATAGTGTTGAAAAACCACTTTTCACACTTGTGTTAGTGTTGAAAAACCACTTTTCGCACTTGTGTTGGTGCAGGAAACCACTTTTGCACTTGTATTAGTGTGGGAAAACCACTTTTCGCACTTGTGTTGGTGTTGAAAAACCACTTTTCGCACTTGTGTTGGTGCAGGAAACCACTTTTGCCCTTGTATTAGTGTGGAAAAACCACTTTTCGCACTTGTGTTAGTGTTGAAAAACCACTTTTCGCACTTGTGTTGGTGCAGGAAACCACTTCTGCACTTGTATTAGTGTGGAAAAAACACTTTTCGCACTTGTGCTAGTGTTGAAAAACCACTTTTCGCACTTGTGTTAGTGTTGAAAAACCACTTTTCGCACTTGTGTTGGTGCAGGAAACCACTTTTGCACTTGTATTAGTGTGGAAAAAACACTTTTTGCACTTGTGATAGTGTTGAAAAACCACTTTTCGCACTTGTGTTGGTGCAGGAAACCACTTTTGCACTTGTATTAGAGTGGAAAACCACTTTTCGCACTTGTGTTAGTGTTGAAAAACCACTTTTTGCACCTGTGTTAGTGTTGAAAAACCACTTTTCGCACTTGTGTTGGTGCAGGAAACCACTTTTGCACTTGTATTAGTGTGGAAAACCACTTTTCGCACTTGTGTTAGTGTTGAAAAACCACTTTTCGCACTTGTGTTAGTGTTGAAAAACCACTTTTCGCACTTGTGTTAGTGTTGAAAAACCACTTTTCGCACTTGTGTTGGTGCAGGAAACCACTTTTGCACTTGTATTAGTGTGGACAAAACACTTTTTGCACTTGTGATAGTGTTGAAAAACCACTTTTCACACTTGTGTTAGTGTTGAAAAACCACTTTTCGCACTTTTGTTAGTGTTGAAAAATCACTTTTCGCACTTGAGTTAGTGTTGAAAAACCACTTTTCGCACTTGTGTTGGTGCAGGAAACCACTTTTGCACTTGTATTAGTGTGGAAAAAACACTTTTTGCACTTGTGATAGTGTTGAAAAACCACTTTACGCACTTGTGTTAGTGTTGAAAAACCACTTTTCGCACTTGTGTTGGTGCAGGAAACCACTTTTGCACTTGTATTAGTTTGGAAAAAACACTTTTCGCACTTGTGATAGTGTTGAAAAACCACTTTTCGCGCTTGTGTTAGTGTTGAAAAACCACTTTTCGCACTTGTGTTGGTGCAGGAAACCACTTTTGCACTTGTATTAGTGTGGAAAACCACTTTTCGCACTTGTGTTAGTGTTGAAAAACCACTTTTCGCACTTGTGTTAGTGTTGAAAAACCACTTTTCGCACTTGTGTTGGTGCAGGAAACCACTTTTGCACTTGTATTAGTGTGGAAAAAACACTTTTTGCACTTGTGATAGTGTTGAAAAACCACTTTTCACACTTGTGTTAGTGTTGAAAAACCACTTTTAGCACTTGTGTTGGTGCAGGAAACCACTTTTGCACTTGTATTAGTGTGGAAAAACCACTTTTCGCACTTTTGTTAGTGTTGAAAAATCACTTTTCTCACTTGAGTTAGTGTTGAAAAACCACTTTTCGCACTTGTGTTGGTGCAGGAAACCACTTTTGCACTTGTATTAGTGTGGAAAAAACACTTTTTGCACTTGTGATAGTGTTGAAAAACCACTTTTCGCACTTGTGTTAGTGTTGAAAAACCACTTTTCGCACTTGTGTTGGTGCAAGAAACCACTTTTGCACTTGTATTAGTTTGGAAAAACCACTTTTCGCACTTGTGATAGTGTTGAAAAACCACTTTTCGCGCTTGTGTTAGTGTTGAAAAACCACTTTTCGCACTTGTGTTGGTGCAGGAAACCACTTTTGCACTTGTATTAGTGTGGAAAAACCACTTTTCGCACTTATGTTAGTGTTGAAAAACCACTTTTCGCACTTGTGTTAGTGTTGAAAAACCACTTTTCGCACTTGTGTTGGTGCAGGAAACCACTTTTGCACTTCTATTAGTGTGGAAAATACACTTTTTGCACTTGTGATAGTGTTGAAAAACCACTTTTCGCACTTGTGTTAGTGTTGAAAAACTACTTTTCGCACTTGTGTTAGTGTTGAAAAAACACTTTTCGCACTTGTGTTGGTGCAGGAAACCACTTTTGCACTTGTATTAGTGTGGAAAAACCACTTTTCGCACTTGTGTTAGTGTGGAAAAAACACTTTTTGCACTTGTGATGGTGTTGAAAAACCACTTTTCGCACTTGTGTTAGTGTTGAAAAACCACTTTTCGCACTTGTGTTGGTGCAGGAAACCACTTTTGCACTTGTATTAGTGTGGCAAAACCACTTTTCGCACTTGTGTTAGTGTTGAAAAACCACTTTTCGCACTTGTGTTAGTTTTGAAAAACCACTTTTCGCACCTGTGTTAGTGTTGAAAAACCACTTTTCGCACTTGTGTTGGTGCAGGAAACCACTTTTGCACTTGTATTAGTGTGGAAAAAACACTTTTTGCACTTGTGATAGTGTTGAAAAACCACTTTTCGCACTTGTGTTAGTGTTGAAAAACCACTTTTCGCACTTGTGTTAGTGTTGAAAAACCACTTTTCGCACTTGTGTTGGTGCAGGAAACCACTTTTGCACTTGTATTAGTGTGGAAAAAACAATTTTTGCACTTGTGATAGTGTTGAAAAACCACTTTTCGCACTTGTGTTAATGTTGAAAAACCACTTTTCGCACTTGTGTTGGTGCAGGAAACCACTTTTGCACTTGTATTAGTGTGGAAAAACCACTTTTCGCACTTGTGTTAGTGTTGAAAAACCACTTTTCGCACTTGTGTTAGTGTTGAAAAACCACTTTTCGCACTTGTATTGGTGCAGGAAACCACTTTTGCACTTCTTTTAGTGTGGAAAAAACACTTTTTGCACTTGTGATAGTGTTGAAAAACCACTTTTCGCACTTGTGTTAGTGTGGAAAAAACACTTTTTGCACTTGTGATGGTGTTGAAAAACCACTTTTCGCACTTGTGTTAGTGTTGAAAAACCACTTTTCGCACTTGTGTTAGTGCAGGAAACCACTTTTGCACTTGTATTAGTGTGGCAAAACCACTTTTCGCACTTGTGTTAGTGTTGAAAAACCACTTTTTGCACTTGTGTTAGTTTTGAAAAACCACTTTTTGCACTTGTGTTAGTGTTGAAAAACCACTTTTTGCACTTGTGTTGGTGCAGGAAACCACTTTTGCACTTGTATTAGTGAGGAAAAAACACTTTTTGCACTTGTGATAGTGTTGAAAAACCACTTTTTGCACTTGTATTAGTGTGGGAAAACCACTTTTCGCACTTGTGTTGGTGTTGAAAAACCACTTTTCGCACTTGTGTTGGTGCAGGAAACCACTTTTGCCCTTGTATTAGTGTGGAAAAACCACTTTTCGCACTTGTGTTAGTGTTGAAAAACCACTTTTCGCACTTGTGTTGGTGCAGGAAACCACTTCTGCACTTGTATTAGTGTGGAAAAAACACTTTTCGCACTTGTGTTAGTGTTGAAAAACCACTTTTCGCACTTGTGTTAGTGTTGAAAAACCACTTTTCGCACTTGTGTTGGTGCAGGAAACCACTTTTGCACTTGTGTTGGTGCAGGAAACCACTTTTGCACTTGTATTAGTGTGGAAAAAACACTTTTTGCACTTGTGATAGTGTTGAAAAACCACTTTTCGCACTTGTGTTCGTGCAGGAAACCACTTTTGCACTTGTATTAGAGTGGAAAACCACTTTTCGCACTTGTGTTAGTGTTGAAAAACCACTTTTTGCACCTGTGTTAGTGTTGAAAAACCACTTTTCGCACTTGTGTTGGTGCAGGAAACCACTTTTGCACTTGTATTAGTGTGGAAAACCACTTTTCGCACTTGTGTTAGTGTTGAAAAACCACTTTTCGCACTTGTGTTAGTGTTGAAAAACCACTTTTCGCACTTGTGTTAGTGTTGAAAAACCACTTTTCGCACTTGTGTTGGTGCAGGAAACCACTTTTGCACTTGTATTAGTGTGGACAAAACACTTTTTGCACTTGTGATAGTGTTGAAAAACCACTTTTCACACTTGTGTTAGTGTTGAAAAACCACTTTTCGCACTTTTGTTAGTGTTGAAAAATCACTTTTCGCACTTGAGTTAGTGTTGAAAAACCACTTTTCGCACTTGTGTTGGTGGAGGAAACCACTTTTGCACTTGTATTAGTGTGGAAAAAACACTTTTTGCACTTGTGATAGTGTTGAAAAACCACTTTACGCACTTGTGTTAGTGTTGAAAAACCACTTTTCGCACTTGTGTTGGTGCAGGAAACCACTTTTGCACTTGTATTAGTTTGGAAAAACCACTTTTCGCACTTGTGATAGTGTTGAAAAACCACTTTTCGCGCTTGTGTTAGTGTTGAAAAACCACTTTTCGCACTTGTGTTGGTGCAGGAAACCACTTTTGCACTTGTATTAGTGTGGAAAAACCACTTTTCGCACTTGTGTTAGTGTTGAAAAACCACTTTTCGCACTTGTGTTAGTGTTGAAAAACCACATTTCGCACTTGTGTTGGTGCAGGAAACCACTTTTGCACTTGTATTCGTGTGGTAAAAACACTTTTTGCACTTGTGTTAGTGTTGAAAAACCACTTTTCGCACTTGTGTTAGTGTTGAAAAACCACTTTTCGCACTTGTGTTGGTGCAGGAAACCACTTTTGCACTTGTATTAGTGTGGAAAAAACACTTTTCGCACTTGTGTTAGTGTTGAAAAACCACTTTTCGCACTTGTGTTAGTGTTGAAAAACCACTTTTCGCACTTGTGTTGGTGCAGGAAACCACTTTTGCACTTGTATTGGTGTGGGAAAAACACTTTTTGCTCTTGTGATAGTGTTGAAAAAACACTTTTCGCACTTGTGTTGGTGTTGAAAAACCACTTTTCGCACTTGTGTTGGTGCAGGAAACCACTTTTGCCCTTGTATTAGTGTGGAAAAACCACTTTTCGCACTTGTGTTAGTGTTGAAAAACCACTTTTCGCACTTGTGTTGGTGCAGGAAACCACTTCTGCACTTGTATTAGTGTGGAAAAAACACTTTTCGCACTTGTGTTAGTGTTGAAAAACCACTTTTCGCACTTGTGTTAGTGTTGAAAAACCACTTTTCGCACTTGTGTTGGTGCAGGAAACCACTTTTGCACTTGTATTAGTGTGGAAAAAACACTGTTTGCACTTGTGATAGTGTTGAAAAACCACTTTTCGCACTTGTGTTAGTGTTGAAAAACCACTTTTAGCACTTGTGTTGGTGCAGGAAACCACTTTTGCACTTGTATTAGAGTGGAAAACCACTTCTCGCACTTGTGTTAGTGTTGAAAAACCACTTTCGCACCTGTGTTAGTGTTGAAAAACCACTTTTCGCACTTGTGTTGGTGCAGGAAACCACTTTTGCACTTGTATAAGTGTGGAAAACCACTTTTCGCACTTGTGTTAGTGTTGAAAAACCACTTTTCGCACTTGTGTTAGTGTTGAAAAACCACTTTTCGCACTTGTGTTAGTGTTGAAAAACCACTTTTCGCACTTGTGTTGGTGCAGGAAACCACTTTTGCACTTGTATTAGTGTGGAAAAAACACTTTTTGCACTTGTGATAATGTTGAAAAACCACTTTTCGCACTTGTGTTAGTGTTGAAAAACCACTTTTCGCACTTGTGTTAGTGTTGAAAAACCACTTTTCGCACTTGTGTTGGTGCAGGAAACCACTTTTGCACTTGTATTAGTGAGGAAAAAACACTTTTTGCACTTGTGATAGTGTTGAAAAACCACTTTTTGCACTTGTATTAGTGTGGGAAAACCACTTTTCGCACTTGTGTTGGTGTTGAAAAACCACTTTTCGCACTTGTGTTGGTGCAGGAAACCACTTTTGCCCTTGTATTAGTGTGGAAAAACCACTTTTCGCACTTGTGTTAGTGTTGAAAAACCACTTTTCGCACTTGTGTTGGTGCAGGAAACCACTTCTGCACTTGTATTAGTGTGGAAAAAACACTTTTCGCACTTGTGTTAGTGTTGAAAAACCACTTTTCGCACTTGTGTTAGTGTTGAAAAACCACTTTTTGCACTTGTGTTGGTGCAGGAAACCACTTTTGCACTTGTATTAGTGAGGAAAAAACACTTTTTGCACTTGTGATAGTGTTGAAAAACCACTTTTTGCACTTGTATTAGTGTGGGAAAACCACTTTTCGCACTTGTGTTGGTGTTGAAAAACCACTTTTCGCACTTGTGTTGGTGCAGGAAACCACTTTTGCCCTTGTATTAGTGTGGAAAAACCACTTTTCGCACTTGTGTTAGTGTTGAAAAACCACTTTTCGCACTTGTGTTGGTGCAGGAAACCACTTCTGCACTTGTATTAGTGTGGAAAAAACACTTTTCGCACTTGTGTTAGTGTTGAAAAACCACTTTTCGCACTTGTGTTAGTGTTGAAAAACCACTTTTCGCACTTGTGTTGGTGCAGGAAACCACTTTTGCACTTATATTAGTGTGGAAAAAACACTTTTTGCACTTGTGATAGTGTTGAAAAACCACTTTTCGCACTTGTGTTCGTGCAGGAAACCACTTTTGCACTTGTATTAGAGTGGAAAACCACTTTTCGCACTTGTGTTAGTGTTGAAAAACCACTTTTTGCACCTGTGTTAGTGTTGAAAAACCACTTTTCGCACTTGTGTTGGTGCAGGAAACCACTTTTGCACTTGTATTAGTGTGGAAAACCACTTTTCGCACTTGTGTTAGTGTTGAAAAACCACTTTTCGCACTTGTGTTAGTGTTGAAAAACCACTTTTCGCACTTGTGTTAGTGTTGAAAAACCACTTTTCGCACTTGTGTTGGTGCAGGAAACCACTTTTGCACTTGTATTAGTGTGGACAAAACACTTTTTGCACTTGTGATAGTGTTGAAAAACCACTTTTCACACTTGTGTTAGTGTTGAAAAACCACTTTTCGCACTTTTGTTAGTGTTGAAAAATCACTTTTCGCACTTGAGTTAGTGTTGAAAAACCACTTTTCGCACTTGTGTTGGTGCAGGAAACCACTTTTGCACTTGTATTAGTGTGGAAAAAACACTTTTTGCACTTGTGATAGTGTTGAAAAACCACTTTACGCACTTGTGTTAGTGTTGAAAAACCACTTTTCGCACTTGTGTTGGTGCAGGAAACCACTTTTGCACTTGTATTAGTTTGGAAAAACCACTTTTCGCACTTGTGATAGTGTTGAAAAACCACTTTTCGCGCTTGTGTTAGTGTTGAAAAACCACTTTTCGCACTTGTGTTGGTGCAGGAAACCACTTTTGCACTTGTATTAGTGTGGAAAAACCACTTTTCGCACTTGTGTTAGTGTTGAAAAACCACTTTTCGCACTTGTGTTAGTGTTGAAAAACCACATTTCGCACTTGTGTTGGTGCAGGAAACCACTTTTGCACTTGTATTCGTGTGGTAAAAACACTTTTTGCACTTGTGTTAGTGTTGAAAAACCACTTTTCGCACTTGTGTTAGTGTTGAAAAACCACTTTTCGCACTTGTGTTGGTGCAGGAAACCACTTTTGCACTTGTATTAGTGTGGAAAAACCACTTTTCGCACTTTTGTTAGTGTTGAAAAATCACTTTTCTCACTTGAGTTAGTGTTGAAAAACCACTTTTCGCACTTGTGTTGGTGCAGGAAACCACTTTTGCACTTGTATTAGTGTGGAAAAAACACTTTTTGCACTTGTGATAGTGTTGAAAAACCACTTTTCGCACTTGTGTTAGTGTTGAAAAACCACTTTTCGCACTTGTGTTGGTGCAAGAAACCACTTTTGCACTTGTATTAGTTTGGAAAAACCACTTTTCGCACTTGTGATAGTGTTGAAAAACCACTTTTCGCGCTTGTGTTAGTGTTGAAAAACCACTTTTCGCACTTGTGTTGGTGCAGGAAACCACTTTTGCACTTGTATTAGTGTGGAAAAACCACTTTTCGCACTTGTGTTAGTGTTGAAAAACCACTTTTCGCACTTGTGTTAGTGTTGAAAAACCACATTTCGCACTTGTGTTGGTGCAGGAAACCACTTTTGCACTTGTATTCGTGTGGTAAAAACACTTTTTGCACTTGTGTTAGTGTTGAAAAACCACTTTTCGCACTTGTGTTAGTGTTGAAAAACCACTTTTCGCACTTGTGTTGGTGCAGGAAACCACTTTTGCACTTGTATTAGTGTGGAAAAACCACTTTTCGCACTTTTGTTAGTGTTGAAAAATCACTTTTCTCACTTGAGTTAGTGTTGAAAAACCACTTTTCGCACTTGTGTTGGTGCAGGAAACCACTTTTGCACTTGTATTAGTGTGGAAAAAACACTTTTTGCACTTGTGATAGTGTTGAAAAACCACTTTTCGCACTTGTGTTAGTGTTGAAAAACCACTTTTCGCACTTGTGTTGGTGCAAGAAACCACTTTTGCACTTGTATTAGTTTGGAAAAACCACTTTTCGCACTTGTGATAGTGTTGAAAAACCACTTTTCGCGCTTGTGTTAGTGTTGAAAAACCACTTTTCGCACTTGTGTTGGTGCAGGAAACCACTTTTGCACTTGTATTAGTGTGGAAAAACCACTTTTCGCACTTATGTTAGTGTTGAAAAACCACTTTTCGCACTTGTGTTAGTGTTGAAAAACCACTTTTCGCACTTGTGTTGGTGCAGGAAACCACTTTTGCACTTCTATTAGTGTGGAAAATACACTTTTTGCACTTGTGATAGTGTTGAAAAACCACTTTTCGCACTTGTGTTAGTGTTGAAAAACTACTTTTCGCACTTGTGTTAGTGTTGAAAAAACACTTTTCGCACTTGTGTTGGTGCAGGAAACCACTTTTGCACTTGTATTAGTGTGGAAAAACCACTTTTCGCACTTGTGTTAGTGTGGAAAAAACACTTTTTGCACTTGTGATGGTGTTGAAAAACCACTTTTCGCACTTGTGTTAGTGTTGAAAAACCACTTTTCGCACTTGTGTTGGTGCAGGAAACCACTTTTGCACTTGTATTAGTGTGGCAAAACCACTTTTCGCACTTGTGTTAGTGTTGAAAAACCACTTTTCGCACTTGTGTTAGTTTTGAAAAACCACTTTTCGCACCTGTGTTAGTGTTGAAAAACCACTTTTCGCACTTGTGTTGGTGCAGGAAACCACTTTTGCACTTGTATTAGTGTGGAAAAAACACTTTTTGCACTTGTGATAGTGTTGAAAAACCACTTTTCGCACTTGTGTTAGTGTTGAAAAACCACTTTTCGCACTTGTGTTAGTGTTGAAAAACCACTTTTCGCACTTGTGTTGGTGCAGGAAACCACTTTTGCACTTGTATTAGTGTGGAAAAAACAATTTTTGCACTTGTGATAGTGTTGAAAAACCACTTTTCGCACTTGTGTTAATGTTGAAAAACCACTTTTCGCACTTGTGTTGGTGCAGGAAACCACTTTTGCACTTGTATTAGTGTGGAAAAACCACTTTTCGCACTTGTGTTAGTGTTGAAAAACCACTTTTCGCACTTGTGTTAGTGTTGAAAAACCACTTTTCGCACTTGTATTGGTGCAGGAAACCACTTTTGCACTTCTTTTAGTGTGGAAAAAACACTTTTTGCACTTGTGATAGTGTTGAAAAACCACTTTTCGCACTTGTGTTAGTGTGGAAAAAACACTTTTTGCACTTGTGATGGTGTTGAAAAACCACTTTTCGCACTTGTGTTAGTGTTGAAAAACCACTTTTCGCACTTGTGTTAGTGCAGGAAACCACTTTTGCACTTGTATTAGTGTGGCAAAACCACTTTTCGCACTTGTGTTAGTGTTGAAAAACCACTTTTTGCACTTGTGTTAGTTTTGAAAAACCACTTTTTGCACTTGTGTTAGTGTTGAAAAACCACTTTTTGCACTTGTGTTGGTGCAGGAAACCACTTTTGCACTTGTATTAGTGAGGAAAAAACACTTTTTGCACTTGTGATAGTGTTGAAAAACCACTTTTTGCACTTGTATTAGTGTGGGAAAACCACTTTTCGCACTTGTGTTGGTGTTGAAAAACCACTTTTCGCACTTGTGTTGGTGCAGGAAACCACTTTTGCCCTTGTATTAGTGTGGAAAAACCACTTTTCGCACTTGTGTTAGTGTTGAAAAACCACTTTTCGCACTTGTGTTGGTGCAGGAAACCACTTCTGCACTTGTATTAGTGTGGAAAAAACACTTTTCGCACTTGTGTTAGTGTTGAAAAACCACTTTTCGCACTTGTGTTAGTGTTGAAAAACCACTTTTCGCACTTGTGTTGGTGCAGGAAACCACTTTTGCACTTATATTAGTGTGGAAAAAACACTTTTTGCACTTGTGATAGTGTTGAAAAACCACTTTTCGCACTTGTGTTCGTGCAGGAAACCACTTTTGCACTTGTATTAGAGTGGAAAACCACTTTTCGCACTTGTGTTAGTGTTGAAAAACCACTTTTTGCACCTGTGTTAGTGTTGAAAAACCACTTTTCGCACTTGTGTTGGTGCAGGAAACCACTTTTGCACTTGTATTAGTGTGGAAAACCACTTTTCGCACTTGTGTTAGTGTTGAAAAACCACTTTTCGCACTTGTGTTAGTGTTGAAAAACCACTTTTCGCACTTGTGTTAGTGTTGAAAAACCACTTTTCGCACTTGTGTTGGTGCAGGAAACCACTTTTGCACTTGTATTAGTGTGGACAAAACACTTTTTGCACTTGTGATAGTGTTGAAAAACCACTTTTCACACTTGTGTTAGTGTTGAAAAACCACTTTTCGCACTTTTGTTAGTGTTGAAAAATCACTTTTCGCACTTGAGTTAGTGTTGAAAAACCACTTTTCGCACTTGTGTTGGTGGAGGAAACCACTTTTGCACTTGTATTAGTGTGGAAAAAACACTTTTTGCACTTGTGATAGTGTTGAAAAACCACTTTACGCACTTGTGTTAGTGTTGAAAAACCACTTTTCGCACTTGTGTTGGTGCAGGAAACCACTTTTGCACTTGTATTAGTTTGGAAAAACCACTTTTCGCACTTGTGATAGTGTTGAAAAACCACTTTTCGCGCTTGTGTTAGTGTTGAAAAACCACTTTTCGCACTTGTGTTGGTGCAGGAAACCACTTTTGCACTTGTATTAGTGTGGAAAAACCACTTTTCGCACTTGTGTTAGTGTTGAAAAACCACTTTTCGCACTTGTGTTAGTGTTGAAAAACCACATTTCGCACTTGTGTTGGTGCAGGAAACCACTTTTGCACTTGTATTCGTGTGGTAAAAACACTTTTTGCACTTGTGTTAGTGTTGAAAAACCACTTTTCGCACTTGTGTTAGTGTTGAAAAACCACTTTTCGCACTTGTGTTGGTGCAGGAAACCACTTTTGCACTTGTATTAGTGTGGAAAAAACACTTTTCGCACTTGTGTTAGTGTTGAAAAACCACTTTTCGCACTTGTGTTAGTGTTGAAAAACCACTTTTCGCACTTGTGTTGGTGCAGGAAACCACTTTTGCACTTGTATTGGTGTGGGAAAAACACTTTTTGCTCTTGTGATAGTGTTGAAAAAACACTTTTCGCACTTGTGTTGGTGTTGAAAAACCACTTTTCGCACTTGTGTTGGTGCAGGAAACCACTTTTGCCCTTGTATTAGTGTGGAAAAACCACTTTTCGCACTTGTGTTAGTGTTGAAAAACCACTTTTCGCACTTGTGTTGGTGCAGGAAACCACTTCTGCACTTGTATTAGTGTGGAAAAAACACTTTTCGCACTTGTGTTAGTGTTGAAAAACCACTTTTCGCACTTGTGTTAGTGTTGAAAAACCACTTTTCGCACTTGTGTTGGTGCAGGAAACCACTTTTGCACTTGTATTAGTGTGGAAAAAACACTGTTTGCACTTGTGATAGTGTTGAAAAACCACTTTTCGCACTTGTGTTAGTGTTGAAAAACCACTTTTAGCACTTGTGTTGGTGCAGGAAACCACTTTTGCACTTGTATTAGAGTGGAAAACCACTTCTCGCACTTGTGTTAGTGTTGAAAAACCACTTTCGCACCTGTGTTAGTGTTGAAAAACCACTTTTCGCACTTGTGTTGGTGCAGGAAACCACTTTTGCACTTGTATAAGTGTGGAAAACCACTTTTCGCACTTGTGTTAGTGTTGAAAAACCACTTTTCGCACTTGTGTTAGTGTTGAAAAACCACTTTTCGCACTTGTGTTAGTGTTGAAAAACCACTTTTCGCACTTGTGTTGGTGCAGGAAACCACTTTTGCACTTGTATTAGTGTGGAAAAAACACTTTTTGCACTTGTGATAATGTTGAAAAACCACTTTTCGCACTTGTGTTAGTGTTGAAAAACCACTTTTCGCACTTGTGTTAGTGTTGAAAAACCACTTTTCGCACTTGTGTTGGTGCAGGAAACCACTTTTGCACTTGTATTAGTGAGGAAAAAACACTTTTTGCACTTGTGATAGTGTTGAAAAACCACTTTTTGCACTTGTATTAGTGTGGGAAAACCACTTTTCGCACTTGTGTTGGTGTTGAAAAACCACTTTTCGCACTTGTGTTGGTGCAGGAAACCACTTTTGCCCTTGTATTAGTGTGGAAAAACCACTTTTCGCACTTGTGTTAGTGTTGAAAAACCACTTTTCGCACTTGTGTTGGTGCAGGAAACCACTTCTGCACTTGTATTAGTGTGGAAAAAACACTTTTCGCACTTGTGTTAGTGTTGAAAAACCACTTTTCGCACTTGTGTTAGTGTTGAAAAACCACTTTTTGCACTTGTGTTGGTGCAGGAAACCACTTTTGCACTTGTATTAGTGAGGAAAAAACACTTTTTGCACTTGTGATAGTGTTGAAAAACCACTTTTTGCACTTGTATTAGTGTGGGAAAACCACTTTTCGCACTTGTGTTGGTGTTGAAAAACCACTTTTCGCACTTGTGTTGGTGCAGGAAACCACTTTTGCCCTTGTATTAGTGTGGAAAAACCACTTTTCGCACTTGTGTTAGTGTTGAAAAACCACTTTTCGCACTTGTGTTGGTGCAGGAAACCACTTCTGCACTTGTATTAGTGTGGAAAAAACACTTTTCGCACTTGTGTTAGTGTTGAAAAACCACTTTTCGCACATGTGTTAGTGTTGAAAAACCACTTTTCGCACTTGTGTTGGTGCAGGAAACCACTTTTGCACTTATATTAGTGTGGAAAAAACACTTTTTGCACTTGTGATAGTGTTGAAAAACCACTTTTCGCACTTGTGTTCGTGCAGGAAACCACTTTTGCACTTGTATTAGAGTGGAAAACCACTTTTCGCACTTGTGTTAGTGTTGAAAAACCACTTTTTGCACCTGTGTTAGTGTTGAAAAACCACTTTTCGCACTTGTGTTGGTGCAGGAAACCACTTTTGCACTTGTATTAGTGTGGAAAACCACTTTTCGCACTTGTGTTAGTGTTGAAAAACCACTTTTCGCACTTGTGTTAGTGTTGAAAAACCACTTTTCGCACTTGTGTTAGTGTTGAAAAACCACTTTTCGCACTTGTGTTGGTGCAGGAAACCACTTTTGCACTTGTATTAGTGTGGACAAAACACTTTTTGCACTTGTGATAGTGTTGAAAAACCACTTTTCACACTTGTGTTAGTGTTGAAAAACCACTTTTCGCACTTTTGTTAGTGTTGAAAAATCACTTTTCGCACTTGAGTTAGTGTTGAAAAACCACTTTTCGCACTTGTTTTGGTGCAGGAAACCACTTTTGCACTTGTATTAGTGTGGAAAAAACACTTTTTGCACTTGTGATAGTGTTGAAAAACCACTTTACGCACTTGTGTTAGTGTTGAAAAACCACTTTTCGCACTTGTGTTGGTGCAGGAAACCACTTTTGCACTTGTATTAGTTTGGAAAAACCACTTTTCGCACTTGTGATAGTGTTGAAAAACCACTTTTCGCGCTTGTGTTAGTGTTGAAAAACCACTTTTCGCACTTGTGTTGGTGCAGGAAACCACTTTTGCACTTGTATTAGTGTGGAAAAACCACTTTTCGCACTTGTGTTAGTGTTGAAAAACCACTTTTCGCACTTGTGTTAGTGTTGAAAAACCACATTTCGCACTTGTGTTGGTGCAGGAAACCACTTTTGCACTTGTATTCGTGTGGTAAAAACACTTTTTGCACTTGTGTTAGTGTTGAAAAACCACTTTTCGCACTTGTGTTAGTGTTGAAAAACCACTTTTCGCACTTGTGTTGGTGCAGGAAACCACTTTTGCACTTGTATTAGTGTGGAAAAAACACTTTTCGCACTTGTGTTAGTGTTGAAAAACCACTTTTCGCACTTGTGTTAGTGTTGAAAAACCACTTTTCGCACTTGTGTTGGTGCAGGAAACCACTTTTGCACTTGTATTGGTGTGGGAAAAACACTTTTTGCTCTTGTGATAGTGTTGAAAAAACACTTTTCGCACTTGTGTTGGTGTTGAAAAACCACTTTTCGCACTTGTGTTGGTGCAGGAAACCACTTTTGCCCTTGTATTAGTGTGGAAAAACCACTTTTCGCACTTGTGTTAGTGTTGAAAAACCACTTTTCGCACTTGTGTTGGTGCAGGAAACCACTTCTGCACTTGTATTAGTGTGGAAAAAACACTTTTCGCACTTGTGTTAGTGTTGAAAAACCACTTTTCGCACTTGTGTTAGTGTTGAAAAACCACTTTTCGCACTTGTGTTGGTGCAGGAAACCACTTTTGCACTTGTATTAGTGTGGAAAAAACACTTTTTGCACTTGTGATAGTGTTGAAAAACCACTTTTCGCACTTGTGTTAGTGTTGAAAAACCACTTTTAGCACTTGTGTTGGTGCAGGAAACCACTTTTGCACTTGTATTAGAGTGGAAAACCACTTTTCGCACTTGTGTTAGTGTTGAAAAACCACTTTCGCACCTGTGTTAGTGTTGAAAAACCACTTTTCGCACTTGTGTTGGTGCAGGAAACCACTTTTGCACTTGTATAAGTGTGGAAAACCACTTTTCGCACTTGTGTTAGTGTTGAAAAACCACTTTTCGCACTTGTGTTAGTGTTGAAAAACCACTTTTCGCACTTGTGTTAGTGTTGAAAAACCACTTTTCGCACTTGTGTTGGTGCAGGAAACCACTTTTGCACTTGTATTAGTGTGGAAAAAACACTTTTTGCACTTGTGATAATGTTGAAAAACCACTTTTCGCACTTGTGTTAGTGTTGAAAAACCACTTTTCGCACTTGTGTTAGTGTTGAAAAACCACTTTTCGCACTTGTGTTGGTGCAGGAAACCACTTTTGCACTTGTATTAGTGTGGAAAAAACACTTTTTGCACTTGTGATAGTGTTGAAAAACCACGTTTCACACTTGTGTTAGTGTTGAAAAACCACTTTTCGCACTTGTGTTGGTGCAGGAAACCACTTTTGCACTTGTATTAGTGTGGAAAAACCACTTTTCGCACTTTGTTAGTGTTGAAAAATCACTTTTCGCACTTGAGTTAGTGTTGAAAAACCACTTTTCGCACTTGTGTTGGTGCAGGAAACCACTTTTGCACTTGTATTAGTGTGGAAAAAACACTTTTTGCACTTGTGATAGTGTTGAAAAACCACTTTTCGCACTTGTGTTAGTGTTGAAAAAACCACTTTTCACACTTGTGTTGGTGCAGGAAACCACTTTTGCACTTGTATTAGTTTGGAAAAACCACTTTTCGCACTTGTCCTAGTGTTGAAAAACCACTTTTCGCGCTTGTGTTAGTGTTGAAAAACCACTTTTCGCACTTGTGTTGGTGCAGGAAACCACTTTTGCACTTGTATTAGTGTGGAAAAACCACTTTTCTCACTTGTGTTAGTGTTGAAAAACCACTTTTCGCACTTGTGTTGGTGCAGGAAACCACTTTTGCACTTCTATTAGTGTGGAAAATACACTTTTTGCACTTGTGATAGTGTTGAAAAACCACTTTTCGCACTTGTGTTAGTGTTGAAAAACCACTTTTCGCACTTGTGTTAGTGTTGAAAAACCACTTTTCGCACTTGTGTTGGTGCAGGAAACCACTTTTGCACTTGTATTAGTGTGGAAAAACCACTTTTCGCACTTGTGTTAGTGTGGCAAAAACACTTTTTTCACTTGTGATGGTGTTGAAAAACTACTTTTCGCACTTGTGTTAGTGTTGAAAAACCACTTTTCGCACTTGTGTTGGTGCAGGAAACCACTTTTGCACTTGTATTAGTGTGGCAAAACCACTTTTCGCACTTGTGTTAGTGTTGAAAAACCACTTTTCGCACTTGTGTTAGTTTTGAAAAACCACTTTTCGCACCTGTGTTAGTGTTGAAAAACCACTTTTCGCACTTGTGTTGGTGCAGGAAACCACTTTTGCACTTGTATTAGTGTGGAAAAAACACTTTTTGCACTTGTGATAGTGTTGAAAAACCACTTTTCGCACTTGTGTTAGTGTTGAAAAACCACTTTTCGCACTTGTGTTAGTGTTGAAAAACCACTTTTCGCACTTGTGTTGGTGCAGGAAACCACTTTTGCACTTGTATTAGTGTGGAAAAAACAATTTTTGCACTTGTGATAGTGTTGAAAAACCACTTTTCGCACTTGTGTTAATGTTGAAAAACCACTTTTCGCACTTGTGTTGGTGCAGGAAACCACTTTTGCACTTGTATTAGTGTGGAAAAACCACTTTTCGCACTTGTGTTAGTGTTGAAAAACCACTTTTCGCACTTGTGTTAGTGTTGAAAAACCACTTTTCGCACTTGTGTTGGTGCAGGAAACCACTTTTGCACTTCTATTAGTGTGGAAAAAACACTTCTTTGCACTTGTGATAGTGTTGAAAAACCACTTTTCGCACTTGTGTTAGTGTGGAAAAAACACTTTTTGCACTTGTGATGGTGTTGAAAAACCACTTTTCGCACTTGTGTTAGTGTTGAAAAACCACTTTTCGCACTTGTGTTAGTGCAGGAAACCACTTTTGCACTTGTATTAGTGTTGAAAAACCACTTTTCGCACTTGTGTTAGTTTTGAAAAACCACTTTTTGCACTTGTGTTAGTGTTGAAAAACCACTTTTCGTACATGTGTTGGTGCAGGAAACCACTTTTGCACTTGTATTAGTGAGGAAAAAACCACTTTTCGCACTTGTGTTGGTGCAAGAAACCACTTTTGCACTTGTATTAGTTTGGAAAAACCACTTTTCGCACTTGTGATAGTGTTGAAAAACCACTTTTCGCGCTTGTGTTAGTGTTGAAAAACCACTTTTCGCACTTGTGTTGGTGCAGGAAACCACTTTTGCACTTGTATTAGTGTGGAAAAACCACTTTTCGCACTTATGTTAGTGTTGAAAAACCACTTTTCGCACTTGTGTTAGTGTTGAAAAACCACTTTTCGCACTTGTGTTGGTGCAGGAAACCACTTTTGCACTTCTATTAGTGTGGAAAATACACTTTTTGCACTTGTGATAGTGTTGAAAAACCACTTTTCGCACTTGTGTTAGTGTTGAAAAACTACTTTTCGCACTTGTGTTAGTGTTGAAAAAACACTTTTCGCACTTGTGTTGGTGCAGGAAACCACTTTTGCACTTGTATTAGTGTGGAAAAACCACTTTTCGCACTTGTGTTAGTGTGGAAAAAACACTTTTTGCACTTGTGATGGTGTTGAAAAACCACTTTTCGCACTTGTGTTAGTGTTGAAAAACCACTTTTCGCACTTGTGTTGGTGCAGGAAACCACTTTTGCACTTGTATTAGTGTGGCAAAACCACTTTTCGCACTTGTGTTAGTGTTGAAAAACCACTTTTCGCACTTGTGTTAGTTTTGAAAAACCACTTTTCGCACCTGTGTTAGTGTTGAAAAACCACTTTTCGCACTTGTGTTGGTGCAGGAAACCACTTTTGCACTTGTATTAGTGTGGAAAAAACACTTTTTGCACTTGTGATAGTGTTGAAAAACCACTTTTCGCACTTGTGTTAGTGTTGAAAAACCACTTTTCGCACTTGTGTTAGTGTTGAAAAACCACTTTTCGCACTTGTGTTGGTGCAGGAAACCACTTTTGCACTTGTATTAGTGTGGAAAAAACAATTTTTGCACTTGTGATAGTGTTGAAAAACCACTTTTCGCACTTGTGTTAATGTTGAAAAACCACTTTTCGCACTTGTGTTGGTGCAGGAAACCACTTTTGCACTTGTATTAGTGTGGAAAAACCACTTTTCGCACTTGTGTTAGTGTTGAAAAACCACTTTTCGCACTTGTGTTAGTGTTGAAAAACCACTTTTCGCACTTGTATTGGTGCAGGAAACCACTTTTGCACTTCTTTTAGTGTGGAAAAAACACTTTTTGCACTTGTGATAGTGTTGAAAAACCACTTTTCGCACTTGTGTTAGTGTGGAAAAAACACTTTTTGCACTTGTGATGGTGTTGAAAAACCACTTTTCGCACTTGTGTTAGTGTTGAAAAACCACTTTTCGCACTTGTGTTAGTGCAGGAAACCACTTTTGCACTTGTATTAGTGTGGCAAAACCACTTTTCGCACTTGTGTTAGTGTTGAAAAACCACTTTTTGCACTTGTGTTAGTTTTGAAAAACCACTTTTTGCACTTGTGTTAGTGTTGAAAAACCACTTTTTGCACTTGTGTTGGTGCAGGAAACCACTTTTGCACTTGTATTAGTGAGGAAAAAACACTTTTTGCACTTGTGATAGTGTTGAAAAACCACTTTTTGCACTTGTATTAGTGTGGGAAAACCACTTTTCGCACTTGTGTTGGTGTTGAAAAACCACTTTTCGCACTTGTGTTGGTGCAGGAAACCACTTTTGCCCTTGTATTAGTGTGGAAAAACCACTTTTCGCACTTGTGTTAGTGTTGAAAAACCACTTTTCGCACTTGTGTTGGTGCAGGAAACCACTTCTGCACTTGTATTAGTGTGGAAAAAACACTTTTCGCACTTGTGTTAGTGTTGAAAAACCACTTTTCGCACTTGTGTTAGTGTTGAAAAACCACTTTTCGCACTTGTGTTGGTGCAGGAAACCACTTTTGCACTTATATTAGTGTGGAAAAAACACTTTTTGCACTTGTGATAGTGTTGAAAAACCACTTTTCGCACTTGTGTTCGTGCAGGAAACCACTTTTGCACTTGTATTAGAGTGGAAAACCACTTTTCGCACTTGTGTTAGTGTTGAAAAACCACTTTTTGCACCTGTGTTAGTGTTGAAAAACCACTTTTCGCACTTGTGTTGGTGCAGGAAACCACTTTTGCACTTGTATTAGTGTGGAAAACCACTTTTCGCACTTGTGTTAGTGTTGAAAAACCACTTTTCGCACTTGTGTTAGTGTTGAAAAACCACTTTTCGCACTTGTGTTAGTGTTGAAAAACCACTTTTCGCACTTGTGTTGGTGCAGGAAACCACTTTTGCACTTGTATTAGTGTGGACAAAACACTTTTTGCACTTGTGATAGTGTTGAAAAACCACTTTTCACACTTGTGTTAGTGTTGAAAAACCACTTTTCGCACTTTTGTTAGTGTTGAAAAATCACTTTTCGCACTTGAGTTAGTGTTGAAAAACCACTTTTCGCACTTGTGTTGGTGGAGGAAACCACTTTTGCACTTGTATTAGTGTGGAAAAAACACTTTTTGCACTTGTGATAGTGTTGAAAAACCACTTTACGCACTTGTGTTAGTGTTGAAAAACCACTTTTCGCACTTGTGTTGGTGCAGGAAACCACTTTTGCACTTGTATTAGTTTGGAAAAACCACTTTTCGCACTTGTGATAGTGTTGAAAAACCACTTTTCGCGCTTGTGTTAGTGTTGAAAAACCACTTTTCGCACTTGTGTTGGTGCAGGAAACCACTTTTGCACTTGTATTAGTGTGGAAAAACCACTTTTCGCACTTGTGTTAGTGTTGAAAAACCACTTTTCGCACTTGTGTTAGTGTTGAAAAACCACATTTCGCACTTGTGTTGGTGCAGGAAACCACTTTTGCACTTGTATTCGTGTGGTAAAAACACTTTTTGCACTTGTGTTAGTGTTGAAAAACCACTTTTCGCACTTGTGTTAGTGTTGAAAAACCACTTTTCGCACTTGTGTTGGTGCAGGAAACCACTTTTGCACTTGTATTAGTGTGGAAAAAACACTTTTCGCACTTGTGTTAGTGTTGAAAAACCACTTTTCGCACTTGTGTTAGTGTTGAAAAACCACTTTTCGCACTTGTGTTGGTGCAGGAAACCACTTTTGCACTTGTATTGGTGTGGGAAAAACACTTTTTGCTCTTGTGATAGTGTTGAAAAAACACTTTTCGCACTTGTGTTGGTGTTGAAAAACCACTTTTCGCACTTGTGTTGGTGCAGGAAACCACTTTTGCCCTTGTATTAGTGTGGAAAAACCACTTTTCGCACTTGTGTTAGTGTTGAAAAACCACTTTTCGCACTTGTGTTGGTGCAGGAAACCACTTCTGCACTTGTATTAGTGTGGAAAAAACACTTTTCGCACTTGTGTTAGTGTTGAAAAACCACTTTTCGCACTTGTGTTAGTGTTGAAAAACCACTTTTCGCACTTGTGTTGGTGCAGGAAACCACTTTTGCACTTGTATTAGTGTGGAAAAAACACTGTTTGCACTTGTGATAGTGTTGAAAAACCACTTTTCGCACTTGTGTTAGTGTTGAAAAACCACTTTTAGCACTTGTGTTGGTGCAGGAAACCACTTTTGCACTTGTATTAGAGTGGAAAACCACTTCTCGCACTTGTGTTAGTGTTGAAAAACCACTTTCGCACCTGTGTTAGTGTTGAAAAACCACTTTTCGCACTTGTGTTGGTGCAGGAAACCACTTTTGCACTTGTATAAGTGTGGAAAACCACTTTTCGCACTTGTGTTAGTGTTGAAAAACCACTTTTCGCACTTGTGTTAGTGTTGAAAAACCACTTTTCGCACTTGTGTTAGTGTTGAAAAACCACTTTTCGCACTTGTGTTGGTGCAGGAAACCACTTTTGCACTTGTATTAGTGTGGAAAAAACACTTTTTGCACTTGTGATAATGTTGAAAAACCACTTTTCGCACTTGTGTTAGTGTTGAAAAACCACTTTTCGCACTTGTGTTAGTGTTGAAAAACCACTTTTCGCACTTGTGTTGGTGCAGGAAACCACTTTTGCACTTGTATTAGTGAGGAAAAAACACTTTTTGCACTTGTGATAGTGTTGAAAAACCACTTTTTGCACTTGTATTAGTGTGGGAAAACCACTTTTCGCACTTGTGTTGGTGTTGAAAAACCACTTTTCGCACTTGTGTTGGTGCAGGAAACCACTTTTGCCCTTGTATTAGTGTGGAAAAACCACTTTTCGCACTTGTGTTAGTGTTGAAAAACCACTTTTCGCACTTGTGTTGGTGCAGGAAACCACTTCTGCACTTGTATTAGTGTGGAAAAAACACTTTTCGCACTTGTGTTAGTGTTGAAAAACCACTTTTCGCACTTGTGTTAGTGTTGAAAAACCACTTTTTGCACTTGTGTTGGTGCAGGAAACCACTTTTGCACTTGTATTAGTGAGGAAAAAACACTTTTTGCACTTGTGATAGTGTTGAAAAACCACTTTTTGCACTTGTATTAGTGTGGGAAAACCACTTTTCGCACTTGTGTTGGTGTTGAAAAACCACTTTTCGCACTTGTGTTGGTGCAGGAAACCACTTTTGCCCTTGTATTAGTGTGGAAAAACCACTTTTCGCACTTGTGTTAGTGTTGAAAAACCACTTTTCGCACTTGTGTTGGTGCAGGAAACCACTTCTGCACTTGTATTAGTGTGGAAAAAACACTTTTCGCACTTGTGTTAGTGTTGAAAAACCACTTTTCGCACTTGTGTTAGTGTTGAAAAACCACTTTTCGCACTTGTGTTGGTGCAGGAAACCACTTTTGCACTTATATTAGTGTGGAAAAAACACTTTTTGCACTTGTGATAGTGTTGAAAAACCACTTTTCGCACTTGTGTTCGTGCAGGAAACCACTTTTGCACTTGTATTAGAGTGGAAAACCACTTTTCGCACTTGTGTTAGTGTTGAAAAACCACTTTTTGCACCTGTGTTAGTGTTGAAAAACCACTTTTCGCACTTGTGTTGGTGCAGGAAACCACTTTTGCACTTGTATTAGTGTGGAAAACCACTTTTCGCACTTGTGTTAGTGTTGAAAAACCACTTTTCGCACTTGTGTTAGTGTTGAAAAACCACTTTTCGCACTTGTGTTAGTGTTGAAAAACCACTTTTCGCACTTGTGTTGGTGCAGGAAACCACTTTTGCACTTGTATTAGTGTGGACAAAACACTTTTTGCACTTGTGATAGTGTTGAAAAACCACTTTTCACACTTGTGTTAGTGTTGAAAAACCACTTTTCGCACTTTTGTTAGTGTTGAAAAATCACTTTTCGCACTTGAGTTAGTGTTGAAAAACCACTTTTCGCACTTGTGTTGGTGCAGGAAACCACTTTTGCACTTGTATTAGTGTGGAAAAAACACTTTTTGCACTTGTGATAGTGTTGAAAAACCACTTTACGCACTTGTGTTAGTGTTGAAAAACCACTTTTCGCACTTGTGTTGGTGCAGGAAACCACTTTTGCACTTGTATTAGTTTGGAAAAACCACTTTTCGCACTTGTGATAGTGTTGAAAAACCACTTTTCGCGCTTGTGTTAGTGTTGAAAAACCACTTTTCGCACTTGTGTTGGTGCAGGAAACCACTTTTGCACTTGTATTAGTGTGGAAAAACCACTTTTCGCACTTGTGTTAGTGTTGAAAAACCACTTTTCGCACTTGTGTTAGTGTTGAAAAACCACATTTCGCACTTGTGTTGGTGCAGGAAACCACTTTTGCACTTGTATTCGTGTGGTAAAAACACTTTTTGCACTTGTGTTAGTGTTGAAAAACCACTTTTCGCACTTGTGTTAGTGTTGAAAAACCACTTTTCGCACTTGTGTTGGTGCAGGAAACCACTTTTGCACTTGTATTAGTGTGGAAAAAACACTTTTCGCACTTGTGTTAGTGTTGAAAAACCACTTTTCGCACTTGTGTTAGTGTTGAAAAACCACTTTTCGCACTTGTGTTGGTGCAGGAAACCACTTTTGCACTTGTATTGGTGTGGGAAAAACACTTTTTGCTCTTGTGATAGTGTTGAAAAAACACTTTTCGCACTTGTGTTGGTGTTGAAAAACCACTTTTCGCACTTGTGTTGGTGCAGGAAACCACTTTTGCCCTTGTATTAGTGTGGAAAAACCACTTTTCGCACTTGTGTTAGTGTTGAAAAACCACTTTTCGCACTTGTGTTGGTGCAGGAAACCACTTCTGCACTTGTATTAGTGTGGAAAAAACACTTTTCGCACTTGTGTTAGTGTTGAAAAACCACTTTTCGCACTTGTGTTAGTGTTGAAAAACCACTTTTCGCACTTGTGTTGGTGCAGGAAACCACTTTTGCACTTGTATTAGTGTGGAAAAAACACTTTTTGCACTTGTGATAGTGTTGAAAAACCACTTTTCGCACTTGTGTTAGTGTTGAAAAACCACTTTTAGCACTTGTGTTGGTGCAGGAAACCACTTTTGCACTTGTATTAGAGTGGAAAACCACTTTTCGCACTTGTGTTAGTGTTGAAAAACCACTTTCGCACCTGTGTTAGTGTTGAAAAACCACTTTTCGCACTTGTGTTGGTGCAGGAAACCACTTTTGCACTTGTATAAGTGTGGAAAACCACTTTTCGCACTTGTGTTAGTGTTGAAAAACCACTTTTCGCACTTGTGTTAGTGTTGAAAAACCACTTTTCGCACTTGTGTTAGTGTTGAAAAACCACTTTTCGCACTTGTGTTGGTGCAGGAAACCACTTTTGCACTTGTATTAGTGTGGAAAAAACACTTTTTGCACTTGTGATAATGTTGAAAAACCACTTTTCGCACTTGTGTTAGTGTTGAAAAACCACTTTTCGCACTTGTGTTAGTGTTGAAAAACCACTTTTCGCACTTGTGTTGGTGCAGGAAACCACTTTTGCACTTGTATTAGTGTGGAAAAAACACTTTTTGCACTTGTGATAGTGTTGAAAAACCACGTTTCACACTTGTGTTAGTGTTGAAAAACCACTTTTCGCACTTGTGTTGGTGCAGGAAACCACTTTTGCACTTGTATTAGTGTGGAAAAACCACTTTTCGCACTTTTGTTAGTGTTGAAAAATCACTTTTCGCACTTGAGTTAGTGTTGAAAAACCACTTTTCGCACTTGTGTTGGTGCAGGAAACCACTTTTGCACTTGTATTAGTGTGGAAAAAACACTTTTTGCACTTGTGATAGTGTTGAAAAACCACTTTTCGCACTTGTGTTAGTGTTGAAAAAACCACTTTTCGCACTTGTGTTGGTGCAGGAAACCACTTTTGCACTTGTATTAGTTTGGAAAAACCACTTTTCGCACTTGTCCTAGTGTTGAAAAACCACTTTTCGCGCTTGTGTTAGTGTTGAAAAACCACTTTTCGCACTTGTGTTGGTGCAGGAAACCACTTTTGCACTTGTATTAGTGTGGAAAAACCACTTTTCTCACTTGTGTTAGTGTTGAAAAACCACTTTTCGCACTTGTGTTGGTGCAGGAAACCACTTTTGCACTTCTATTAGTGTGGAAAATACACTTTTTGCACTTGTGATAGTGTTGAAAAACCACTTTTCGCACTTGTGTTAGTGTTGAAAAACCACTTTTCGCACTTGTGTTAGTGTTGAAAAACCACTTTTCGCACTTGTGTTGGTGCAGGAAACCACTTTTGCACTTGTATTAGTGTGGAAAAACCACTTTTCGCACTTGTGTTAGTGTGGCAAAAACACTTTTTTCACTTGTGATGGTGTTGAAAAACTACTTTTCGCACTTGTGTTAGTGTTGAAAAACCACTTTTCGCACTTGTGTTGGTGCAGGAAACCACTTTTGCACTTGTATTAGTGTGGCAAAACCACTTTTCGCACTTGTGTTAGTGTTGAAAAACCACTTTTCGCACTTGTGTTAGTTTTGAAAAACCACTTTTCGCACCTGTGTTAGTGTTGAAAAACCACTTTTCGCACTTGTGTTGGTGCAGGAAACCACTTTTGCACTTGTATTAGTGTGGAAAAAACACTTTTTGCACTTGTGATAGTGTTGAAAAACCACTTTTCGCACTTGTGTTAGTGTTGAAAAACCACTTTTCGCACTTGTGTTAGTGTTGAAAAACCACTTTTCGCACTTGTGTTGGTGCAGGAAACCACTTTTGCACTTGTATTAGTGTGGAAAAAACAATTTTTGCACTTGTGATAGTGTTGAAAAACCACTTTTCGCACTTGTGTTAATGTTGAAAAACCACTTTTCGCACTTGTGTTGGTGCAGGAAACCACTTTTGCACTTGTATTAGTGTGGAAAAACCACTTTTCGCACTTGTGTTAGTGTTGAAAAACCACTTTTCGCACTTGTGTTAGTGTTGAAAAACCACTTTTCGCACTTGTGTTGGTGCAGGAAACCACTTTTGCACTTCTATTAGTGTGGAAAAAACACTTCTTTGCACTTGTGATAGTGTTGAAAAACCACTTTTCGCACTTGTGTTAGTGTGGAAAAAACACTTTTTGCACTTGTGATGGTGTTGAAAAACCACTTTTCGCACTTGTGTTAGTGTTGAAAAACCACTTTTCGCACTTGTGTTAGTGCAGGAAACCACTTTTGCACTTGTATTAGTGTTGAAAAACCACTTTTCGCACTTGTGTTAGTTTTGAAAAACCACTTTTTGCACTTGTGTTAGTGTTGAAAAACCACTTTTCGTACATGTGTTGGTGCAGGAAACCACTTTTGCACTTGTATTAGTGAGGAAAAAACACTTTTTGCACTTGTGATAGTGTTGAAAAACCACTTTTCGCACTTGTGTTCGTGTTGAAAAACCACTTTTCGCACTTGTGTTAGTGTTGAAAAACCACTTTTCGCACTTGTGTTGGTGCAGGAAACCACTTTTGCACTTGTATTAGTGTGGAAAAAACACTTTTTGCACTTGTGATAGTGTTGAAAAACCACTTTTCGCACTTGTGTTGGTGCAGGAAACCACTTTTGCACTTGTATTAGTGTGGAAAAACCACTTTTCGCACTTGTGTTAGTGTTGAAAAACCACTTTTCGCACTTGTGTTAGTGTTGAAAAACCACTTTTCGCACTTGTGTTGGTGCAGGAAACCACTTTTGCACTTGTATTAGTGTGGAAAAAACACTTTTTGCACTTGTGATAGTGTTGAAAAACCACTTTTCACACTTGTGTTAGTGTTGAAAAACCACTTTTCGCACTTTTGTTAGTGTTGAAAAATCACTTTTCGCACTTGAGTTAGTGTTGAAAAACCACTTTTCGCACTTGTGTTGGTGCAGGAAACCACTTTTGCACTTGTATTAGTGTGGAAAAAACACTTTTGCACTTGTGATAGTGTTGAAAAACCACTTTTCGCACTTGTGTTAGTGTTGAAAAACCACTTTTCGCACTTGTGTTGGTGCAGGAAACCACTTTTGCACTTGTATTAGTTTGGAAAAACCACTTTTCGCACTTGTGATAGTGTTGAAAAACCACTTTTCGCGCTTGTGTTAGTGTTGAAAAACCACTTTTCGCACTTGTGTTGGTGCAGGAAACCACTTTTGCACTTGTATTAGTGTGGAAAAACCACTTTTCGCACTTGTGTTAGTGTTGAAAAACCACTTTTCGCACTTGTGTTAGTGTTGAAAAACCACTTTTCGCACTTGTGTTGGTGCAGGAAACCACTTTTGCACTTCTATTAGTGTGGAAAATACACTTTTTGCACTTGTGATAGTGTTGAAAAACACTTTTCGCACTTGTGTTAGTGTTGAAAAACCACTTTTCGCACTTGTGTTAGTGTTGAAAAAACACTTTTCGCACTTGTGTTGGTGCAGGAAACCACTTTTGCACTTGCATTAGTGTGGAAAAACCACTTTTCGCACTTGTGATAGTGTGGAAAAAACACTTTTGCACTTGTGATGGTGTTGAAAAACCACTTTTCGCACTTGTGTTAGTGTTGAAAAACCACTTTTCGCACTTGTGTTGGTGCAGGAAACCACTTTTGCACTTGTATTAGTGTGGCAAAACCACTTTTCGCACTTGTGTTAGTGTTGAAAAACCACTTTTCGCACTTGTGTTAGTTTTGAAAAACCACTTTTCGCACCTGTGTTAGTGTTGAAAAACCACTTTTCGCACTTGTGTTGGTGCAGGAAACCACTTTTGCACTTGTATTAGTGTGGAAAAAACACTTTTTGCACTTGTGTTAGTGTTGAAAAACCACTTTTCGCACTTGTGTTAGTGTTGAAAAACCACTTTTCGCACTTGTGTTGGTGCAGGAAACCACTTTTGCACTTGTATTAGTGTGGAAAAATTTTTTTTGCACTTGTGATAGTGTTGAAAAACCACTTTTCGCACTTGTGTTAATGTTGAAAAACCACTTTTCGCACTTGTGTTGGTGCAGGAAACCACTTTTGCACTTGTATTAGTGTGGAAAAACCACTTTTCGCACTTGTGTTAGTGTTGAAAAACCACTTTTCGCACTTGTGTTAGTGTTGAAAAACCACTTTTCGCACTTGTGTTGGTGCAGGAAACCACTTTTGCACTTCTATTAGTGTGGAAAAAAACACTTTTTGCACTTGTGATAGTGTTGAAAAACCACTTTTCGCACTTGTGTTAGTGTGGAAAAAACACTTTTTGCACTTGTGATGGTGTTGAAAACCACTTTTCGCACTTGTGTTAGTGTTGAAAACCACTTTTCGCACTTGTGTTAGTGCAGGAAACCACTTTTGCACTTGTATTAGTGTGGCAAAACCACTTTTCGCACTTGTGTTAGTGTTGAAAAACCACTTTTCGCACTTGTGTTAGTTTTGAAAAACCACTTTTTGCACTTGTGTTAGTGTTGAAAAACCACTTTTCGCACATGTGTTGGTGCAGGAAACCACTTTTGCACTTGTATTAGTGAGGAAAAAACACTTTTTGCACTTATGATAGTGTTGAAAAACCACTTTTCGCACTTGTGTTCGTGTTGAAAAACCACTTTTCGCACTTGTGTTAGTGTTGAAAAACCACTTTTCGCACTTGTGTTGGTGCAGGAAACCACTTTTGCACTTGTATTAGTGTGAAAAAAACACTTTTTGCACTTGTGATAGTGTTGAAAAACCACTTTTCGCACTTGTGTTGGTGCAGGAAACCACTTTTGCACTTGTATTAGTGTGGAAATACCACTTTTCGCACTTGTGTTAGTGTTGAAAAACCACTTTTCGCACTTGTGTTAGTGTTGAAAAACCACTTTTCGCACTTGTGTTGGTGCAGGAAACCACTTTTGCACTTGTATTAGTGTGGGAAAAACACTTTTTGCACTTGTGATAGTGTTGAAAAACCACTTTTCGCACTTGTGTTAGTGTTGAAAAACCACTTTTCGCACTTGTGTTGGTGCAGGACACCACTTTTGCACTTGTATTAGTGTGGAAAAACCACTTTTCGCACTTGTGTTAGTGTTGAAAAACCACTTTTGCACTTGTATTAGTGTGGAAAAAACACTTTTCGCACTTGTGTTAGTGTTGAAAAACCACTTTTCGCACTTGTGTTAGTGTTGAAAAACCACTTTTCACACTTGTGTTGGTGCAGGAAACCACTTTTGCACTTGTATTAGTGTGGAAAAAACACTTTTTGCACTTGTGATAATGTTGAAAAACCACTTTTCGCACTTGTGTTAGTGTTGAAAAACCACTTTTCGCACTTGTGTTAATGTTGAAAAACCACTTTTCGCACTTGTGTTGGTGCAGGAAACCACTTTTGCACTTGTATTAGTGTGGAAAAAACACTTTTTGCACTTGTGATAGTGTTGAAAAACCACATTTCACACTTGTGTTAGTGTTGAAAAACCACTTTTAGCACTTGTGTTGGTGCAGGAAACCACTTTTGCACTTGTATTAGTGTGGAAAAACCACTTTTCGCACTTTTGTTAGTGTTGAAAAATCACTTTTCTCACTTGAGTTAGTGTTGAAAAACCACTTTTCGCACTTGTGTTGGTGCAGGAAACCACTTTTGCACTTCTATTAGTGTGGAAAAAACACTTTTTGCACTTGTGATAGTGTTGAAAACCACTTTTCGCACTTGTGTTAGTGTGGAAAAAACACTTTTTGCACTTGTGATGGTGTTGAAAACCACTTTTCGCACTTGTATTAGTGTGGAAAAACCACTTTTAGCACTTGTGTTGGTGCAGGAAACCACTTTTGCACTTGTATTAGAGTGGAAAACCACTTTTCGCACTTGTGTTAGTGTTGAAAAACCACTTTCGCACCTGTGTTAGTGTTGAAAAACCACTTTTCGCACTTGTGTTGGTGCAGGAAACCACTTTTGCACTTGTATAAGTGTGGAAAACCACTTTTCGCACTTGTGTTAGTGTTGAAAAACCACTTTTCGCACTTGTGTTAGTGTTGAAAAACCACTTTTCGCACTTGTGTTAGTGTTGAAAAACCACTTTTCGCACTTGTGTTGGTGCAGGAAACCACTTTTGCACTTGTATTAGTGTGGAAAAAACACTTTTTGCACTTGTGATAATGTTGAAAAACCACTTTTCGCACTTGTGTTAGTGTTGAAAAACCACTTTTCGCACTTGTGTTAGTGTTGAAAAACCACTTTTCGCACTTGTGTTGGTGCAGGAAACCACTTTTGCACTTGTATTAGTGTGGAAAAAACACTTTTTGCACTTGTGATAGTGTTGAAAAACCACGTTTCACACTTGTGTTAGTGTTGAAAAACCACTTTTCGCACTTGTGTTGGTGCAGGAAACCACTTTTGCACTTGTATTAGTGTGGAAAAAACCACTTTTCGCACTTTTGTTAGTGTTGAAAAATCACTTTTCGCACTTGAGTTAGTGTTGAAAAACCACTTTTCGCACTTGTGTTGGTGCAGGAAACCACTTTTGCACTTGTATTAGTGTGGAAAAAACACTTTTTGCACTTGTGATAGTGTTGAAAAACCACTTTTCGCACTTGTGTTAGTGTTGAAAAAACCACTTTTCGCACTTGTGTTGGTGCAGGAAACCACTTTTGCACTTGTATTAGTTTGGAAAAACCACTTTTCGCACTTGTCCTAGTGTTGAAAAACCACTTTTCGCGCTTGTGTTAGTGTTGAAAAACCACTTTTCGCACTTGTGTTGGTGCAGGAAACCACTTTTGCACTTGTATTAGTGTGGAAAAACCACTTTTCTCACTTGTGTTAGTGTTGAAAAACCACTTTTCGCACTTGTGTTGGTGCAGGAAACCACTTTTGCACTTCTATTAGTGTGGAAAATACACTTTTTGCACTTGTGATAGTGTTGAAAAACCACTTTTCGCACTTGTGTTAGTGTTGAAAAACCACTTTTCGCACTTGTGTTAGTGTTGAAAAACCACTTTTCGCACTTGTGTTGGTGCAGGAAACCACTTTTGCACTTGTATTAGTGTGGAAAAACCACTTTTCGCACTTGTGTTAGTGTGGCAAAAACACTTTTTTCACTTGTGATGGTGTTGAAAAACTACTTTTCGCACTTGTGTTAGTGTTGAAAAACCACTTTTCGCACTTGTGTTGGTGCAGGAAACCACTTTTGCACTTGTATTAGTGTGGCAAAACCACTTTTCGCACTTGTGTTAGTGTTGAAAAACCACTTTTCGCACTTGTGTTAGTTTTGAAAAACCACTTTTCGCACCTGTGTTAGTGTTGAAAAACCACTTTTCGCACTTGTGTTGGTGCAGGAAACCACTTTTGCACTTGTATTAGTGTGGAAAAAACACTTTTTGCACTTGTGATAGTGTTGAAAAACCACTTTTCGCACTTGTGTTAGTGTTGAAAAACCACTTTTCGCACTTGTGTTAGTGTTGAAAAACCACTTTTCGCACTTGTGTTGGTGCAGGAAACCACTTTTGCACTTGTATTAGTGTGGAAAAAACAATTTTTGCACTTGTGATAGTGTTGAAAAACCACTTTTCGCACTTGTGTTAATGTTGAAAAACCACTTTTCGCACTTGTGTTGGTGCAGGAAACCACTTTTGCACTTGTATTAGTGTGGAAAAACCACTTTTCGCACTTGTGTTAGTGTTGAAAAACCACTTTTCGCACTTGTGTTAGTGTTGAAAAACCACTTTTCGCACTTGTGTTGGTGCAGGAAACCACTTTTGCACTTCTATTAGTGTGGAAAAAACACTTCTTTGCACTTGTGATAGTGTTGAAAAACCACTTTTCGCACTTGTGTTAGTGTGGAAAAAACACTTTTTGCACTTGTGATGGTGTTGAAAAACCACTTTTCGCACTTGTGTTAGTGTTGAAAAACCACTTTTCGCACTTGTGTTAGTGCAGGAAACCACTTTTGCACTTGTATTAGTGTTGAAAAACCACTTTTCGCACTTGTGTTAGTTTTGAAAAACCACTTTTTGCACTTGTGTTAGTGTTGAAAAACCACTTTTCGTACATGTGTTGGTGCAGGAAACCACTTTTGCACTTGTATTAGTGAGGAAAAAACACTTTTTGCACTTGTGATAGTGTTGAAAAACCACTTTTCGCACTTGTGTTCGTGTTGAAAAACCACTTTTCGCACTTGTGTTAGTGTTGAAAAACCACTTTTCGCACTTGTGTTGGTGCAGGAAACCACTTTTGCACTTGTATTAGTGTGGAAAAAACACTTTTTGCACTTGTGATAGTGTTGAAAAACCACTTTTCGCACTTGTGTTGGTGCAGGAAACCACTTTTGCACTTGTATTAGTGTGGAAAAACCACTTTTCGCACTTGTGTTAGTGTTGAAAAACCACTTTTCGCACTTGTGTTAGTGTTGAAAAACCACTTTTCGCACTTGTGTTGGTGCAGGAAACCACTTTTGCACTTGTATTAGTGTGGAAAAAACACTTTTTGCACTTGTGATAGTGTTGAAAAACCACTTTTCACACTTGTGTTAGTGTTGAAAAACCACTTTTCGCACTTTTGTTAGTGTTGAAAAATCACTTTTCGCACTTGAGTTAGTGTTGAAAAACCACTTTTCGCACTTGTGTTGGTGCAGGAAACCACTTTTGCACTTGTATTAGTGTGGAAAAAACACTTTTTGCACTTGTGATAGTGTTGAAAAACCACTTTTCGCACTTGTGTCAGTGTTGAAAAACCACTTTTCGCACTTGTGTTGGTGCAGGAAACCACTTTTGCACTTGTATTAGTTTGGAAAAACCACTTTTCGCACTTGTGATAGTGTTGAAAAACCACTTTTCGCGCTTGTGTTAGTGTTGAAAAACCACTTTTCGCACTTGTGTTGGTGCAGGAAACCACTTTTGCACTTGTATTAGTGTGGAAAAACCACTTTTCGCACTTGTGTTAGTGTTGAAAAACCACTTTTCGCACTTGTGTTAGTGTTGAAAAACCACTTTTCGCACTTGTGTTGGTGCAGGAAACCACTTTTGCACTTCTATTAGTGTGGAAAATACACTTTTTGCACTTGTGATAGTGTTGAAAAACCACTTTTCGCACTTGTGTTAGTGTTGAAAAACCACTTTTCGCACTTGTGTTAGTGTTGAAAAAACACTTTTCGCACTTGTGTTGGTGCAGGAAACCACTTTTGCACTTGCATTAGTGTGGAAAAACCACTTTTCGCACTTGTGATAGTGTGGAAAAAACACTTTTTGCACTTGTGATGGTGTTGAAAAACCACTTTTCGCACTTGTGTTAGTGTTGAAAAACCACTTTTCGCACTTGTGTTGGTGCAGGAAACCACTTTTGCACTTGTATTAGTGTGGCAAAACCACTTTTCGCACTTGTGTTAGTGTTGAAAAACCACTTTTCGCACTTGTGTTAGTTTTGAAAAACCACTTTTCGCACCTGTGTTAGTGTTGAAAAACCACTTTTCGCACTTGTGTTGGTGCAGGAAACCACTTTTGCACTTGTATTAGTGTGGAAAAAACACTTTTTGCACTTGTGTTAGTGTTGAAAAACCACTTTTCGCACTTGTGTTAGTGTTGAAAAACCACTTTTCGCACTTGTGTTGGTGCAGGAAACCACTTTTGCACTTGTATTAGTGTGGAAAAATTTTTTTTTGCACTTGTGATAGTGTTGAAAAACCACTTTTCGCACTTGTGTTAATGTTGAAAAACCACTTTTCGCACTTGTGTTGGTGCAGGAAACCACTTTTGCACTTGTATTAGTGTGGAAAAACCACTTTTCGCACTTGTGTTAGTGTTGAAAAACCACTTTTCGCACTTGTGTTAGTGTTGAAAAACCACTTTTCGCACTTGTGTTGGTGCAGGAAACCACTTTTGCACTTCTATTAGTGTGGAAAAAACACTTTTTGCACTTGTGATAGTGTTGAAAAACCACTTTTCGCACTTGTGTTAGTGTGGAAAAAACACTTTTTGCACTTGTGATGGTGTTGAAAACCACTTTTCGCACTTGTGTTAGTGTTGAAAAACCACTTTTCGCACTTGTGTTAGTGCAGGAAACCACTTTTGCACTTGTATTAGTGTTGAAAAACCACTTTTCGCACTTGTGTTAGTTTTGAAAAACCACTTTTTGCACTTGTGTTAGTGTTGAAAAACCACTTTTCGCACATGTGTTGGTGCAGGAAACCACTTTTGCACTTGTATTAGTGAGGAAAAAACACTTTTTGCACTTGTGATAGTGTTGAAAAACCACTTTTCGCACTTGTGTTCGTGTTGAAAAACCACTTTTCGCACTTGTGTTAGTGTTGAAAAACCACTTTTCGCACTTGTGTTGGTGCAGGAAACCACTTTTGCACTTGTATTAGTGTGAAAAAAACACTTTTTGCACTTGTGATAGTGTTGAAAAACCACTTTTCGCACTTGTGTTGGTGCAGGAAACCACTTTTGCACTTGTATTAGTGTGGAAATACCACTTTTCGCACTTGTGTTAGTGTTGAAAAACCACTTTTCGCACTTGTGTTAGTGTTGAAAAACCACTTTTCGCACTTGTGTTGGTGCAGGAAACCACTTTTGCACTTGTATTAGTGTGGGAAAAACACTTTTTGCACTTGTGATAGTGTTGAAAAACCACTTTTCGCACTTGTGTTAGTGTTGAAAAACCACTTTTCGCACTTGTGTTGGTGCAGGACACCACTTTTGCACTTGTATTAGTGTGGAAAAACCACTTTTCGCACTTGTGTTAGTGTTGAAAAACCACTTTTGCACTTGTATTAGTGTGGAAAAAACACTTTTCGCACTTGTGTTAGTGTTGAAAAACCACTTTTCGCACTTGTGTTAGTGTTGAAAAACCACTTTTCACACTTGTGTTGGTGCAGGAAACCACTTTTGCACTTGTATTAGTGTGGAAAAAACACTTTTTGCACTTGTGATAATGTTGAAAAACCACTTTTCGCACTTGTGTTAGTGTTGAAAAACCACTTTTCGCACTTGTGTTAATGTTGAAAAACCACTTTTCGCACTTGTGTTGGTGCAGGAAACCACTTTTGCACTTGTATTAGTGTGGAAAAAACACTTTTTGCACTTGTGATAGTGTTGAAAAACCACATTTCACACTTGTGTTAGTGTTGAAAAACCACTTTTAGCACTTGTGTTGGTGCAGGAAACCACTTTTGCACTTGTATTAGTGTGGAAAAACCACTTTTCGCACTTTTGTTAGTGTTGAAAAATCACTTTTCTCACTTGAGTTAGTGTTGAAAAACCACTTTTCGCACTTGTGTTGGTGCAGGAAACCACTTTTGCACTTGTATTAGTGTGGAAAAAACACTTTTTGCACTTGTGATAGTGTTGAAAAACCACTTTTCGCACTTGTGTTAGTGTTGAAAAACCACTTTTCGCACTTGTGTTGGTGCAAGAAACCACTTTTGCACTTGTATTAGTTTGTAAAAACCACTTTTCGCACTTGTGATAGTGTTGAAAAACCACTTTTCGCGCTTGTGTTAGTGTTGAAAAACCACTTTTCGCACTTGTGTTGGTGCAGGAAACCACTTTTGCACTTGTATTAGTGTGGAAAAACCACTTTTCGCACTTGTGTTAGTGTTGAAAAACCACTTTTCGCACTTGTGTTAGTGTTGAAAAACCACTTTTCGCACTTGTGTTGGTGCAGGAAACCACTTTTGCACTTCTATTAGTGTGGAAAAAACACTTTTTGCACTTGTGATAGTGTTGAAAAACCACTTTTCGCACTTGTGTTAGTGTGGAAAAAACACTTTTTGCACTTGTGATGGTGTTGAAAACCACTTTTCGCACTTGTATTAGTGTGGAAAAACCACTTTTAGCACTTGTGTTGGTGCAGGAAACCACTTTTGCACTTGTATTAGAGTGGAAAACCACTTTTCGCACTTGTGTTAGTGTTGAAAAACCACTTTCGCACCTGTGTTAGTGTTGAAAAACCACTTTTCGCACTTGTGTTGGTGCAGGAAACCACTTTTGCACTTGTATAAGTGTGGAAAACCACTTTTCGCACTTGTGTTAGTGTTGAAAAACCACTTTTCGCACTTGTGTTAGTGTTGAAAAACCACTTTTCGCACTTGTGTTAGTGTTGAAAAACCACTTTTCGCACTTGTGTTGGTGCAGGAAACCACTTTTGCACTTGTATTAGTGTGGAAAAAACACTTTTTGCACTTGTGATAATGTCGAAAAACCACTTTTCGCACTTGTGTTAGTGTTGAAAAACCACTTTTCGCACTTGTGTTAGTGTTGAAAAACCACTTTTCGCACTTGTGTTGGTGCAGGAAACCACTTTTGCACTTGTATTAGTGTGGAAAAAACACTTTTTGCACTTGTGATAGTGTTGAAAAACCACGTTTCACACTTGTGTTAGTGTTGAAAAACCACTTTTCGCACTTGTGTTGGTGCAGGAAACCACTTTTGCACTTGTATTAGTGTGGAAAAACCACTTTTCGCACTTTTGTTAGTGTTGAAAAATCACTTTTCGCACTTGAGTTAGTGTTGAAAAACCACTTTTCGCACTTGTGTTGGTGCAGGAAACCACTTTTGCACTTGTATTAGTGTGGAAAAAACACTTTTTGCACTTGTGATAGTGTTGAAAAACCACTTTTCGCACTTGTGTTAGTGTTGAAAAAACCACTTTTCGCACTTGTGTTGGTGCAGGAAACCACTTTTGCACTTGTATTAGTTTGGAAAAACCACTTTTCGCACTTGTCCTAGTGTTGAAAAACCACTTTTCGCGCTTGTGTTAGTGTTGAAAAACCACTTTTCGCACTTGTGTTGGTGCAGGAAACCACTTTTGCACTTGTATTAGTGTGGAAAAACCACTTTTCTCACTTGTGTTAGTGTTGAAAAACCACTTTTCGCACTTGTGTTGGTGCAGGAAACCACTTTTGCACTTCTATTAGTGTGGAAAATACACTTTTTGCACTTGTGATAGTGTTGAAAAACCACTTTTCGCACTTGTGTTAGTGTTGAAAAACCACTTTTCGCACTTGTGTTAGTGTTGAAAAACCACTTTTCGCACTTGTGTTGGTGCAGGAAACCACTTTTGCACTTGTATTAGTGTGGAAAAACCACTTTTCGCACTTGTGTTAGTGTGGCAAAAACACTTTTTTCACTTGTGATGGTGTTGAAAAACTACTTTTCGCACTTGTGTTAGTGTTGAAAAACCACTTTTCGCACTTGTGTTGGTGCAGGAAACCACTTTTGCACTTGTATTAGTGTGGCAAAACCACTTTTCGCACTTGTGTTAGTGTTGAAAAACCACTTTTCGCACTTGTGTTAGTTTTGAAAAACCACTTTTCGCACCTGTGTTAGTGTTGAAAAACCACTTTTCGCACTTGTGTTGGTGCAGGAAACCACTTTTGCACTTGTATTAGTGTGGAAAAACACTTTTTGCACTTGTGATAGTGTTGAAAAACCACTTTTCGCACTTGTGTTAGTGTTGAAAAACCACTTTTCGCACTTGTGTTAGTGTTGAAAAACCACTTTTCGCACTTGTGTTGGTGCAGGAAACCACTTTTGCACTTGTATTAGTGTGGAAAAAACAATTTTTGCACTTGTGATAGTGTTGAAAAACGACTTTTCGCACTTGTGTTAATGTTGAAAAACCACTTTTCGCACTTGTGTTGGTGCAGGAAACCACTTTTGCACTTGTATTAGTGTGGAAAAACCACTTTTCGCACTTGTGTTAGTGTTGAAAAACCACTTTTCGCACTTGTGTTAGTGTTGAAAAACCACTTTTCGCACTTGTGTTGGTGCAGGAAACCACTTTTGCACTTCTATTAGTGTGGAAAAAACACTTCTTTGCACTTGTGATAGTGTTGAAAAACCACTTTTCGCACTTGTGTTAGTGTGGAAAAAACACTTTTTGCACTTGTGATGGTGTTGAAAAACCACTTTTCGCACTTGTGTTAGTGTTGAAAAACCACTTTTCGCACTTGTGTTAGTGCAGGAAACCACTTTTGCACTTGTATTAGTGTTGAAAAACCACTTTTCGCACTTGTGTTAGTTTTGAAAAACCACTTTTTGCACTTGTGTTAGTGTTGAAAAACCACTTTTCGTACATGTGTTGGTGCAGGAAACCACTTTTGCACTTGTATTAGTGAGGAAAAAACACTTTTTGCACTTGTGATAGTGTTGAAAAACCACTTTTCGCACTTGTGTTCGTGTTGAAAAACCACTTTTCGCACTTGTGTTAGTGTTGAAAAACCACTTTTCGCACTTGTGTTGGTGCAGGAAACCACTTTTGCACTTGTATTAGTGTGGAAAAAACACTTTTTGCACTTGTGATAGTGTTGAAAAACCACTTTTCGCACTTGTGTTGGTGCAGGAAACCACTTTTGCACTTGTATTAGTGTGGAAAAACCACTTTTCGCACTTGTGTTAGTGTTGAAAAACCACTTTTCACACTTGTGTTAGTGTTGAAAAACCACTTTTCGCACTTGTGTTGGTGCAGGAAACCACTTTTGCACTTGTATTAGTGTGGAAAAACCACTTTTGCACTTGTATTAGTGTGGAAAAAACACTTTTTGCACTTGTGTTAGTGTTGAAAAACCACTTTTCGCACTTGTGTTGGTGCAGGAAACCACTTTTGCACTTGTATTAGTGTGGAAAAACCACTTTTCGCACTTGTGTTAGTGTTGAAAAACCACTTTTCGCACTTGTGTTAGTGTTGAAAAACCACTTTTCGCACTTGTGTTGGTGCAGGAAACCACTTTTGCACTTCTATTAGTGTGGAAAAAACACTTTTTGCACTTGTGATAGTGTTGAAAAACCACTTTTCGCACTTGTGTTAGTGTGGAAAAAACACTTTTTGCACTTGTGATGGTGTTGAAAACCACTTTTCGCACTTGTATTAGTGTGGAAAAACCACTTTTAGCACTTGTGTTGGTGCAGGAAACCACTTTTGCACTTGTATTAGAGTGGAAAACCACTTTTCGCACTTGTGTTAGTGTTGAAAAACCACTTTCGCACCTGTGTTAGTGTTGAAAAACCACTTTTCGCACTTGTGTTGGTGCAGGAAACCACTTTTGCACTTGTATAAGTGTGGAAAACCACTTTTCGCACTTGTGTTAGTGTTGAAAAACCACTTTTCGCACTTGTGTTAGTGTTGAAAAACCACTTTTCGCACTTGTGTTAGTGTTGAAAAACCACTTTTCGCACTTGTGTTGGTGCAGGAAACCACTTTTGCACTTGTATTAGTGTGGAAAAAACACTTTTTGCACTTGTGATAATGTTGAAAAACCACTTTTCGCACTTGTGTTAGTGTTGAAAAACCACTTTTCGCACTTGTGTTAGTGTTGAAAAACCACTTTTCGCACTTGTGTTGGTGCAGGAAACCACTTTTGCACTTGTATTAGTGTGGAAAAAACACTTTTTGCACTTGTGATAGTGTTGAAAAACCACGTTTCACACTTGTGTTAGTGTTGAAAAACCACTTTTCGCACTTGTGTTGGTGCAGGAAACCACTTTTGCACTTGTATTAGTGTGGAAAAACCACTTTTCGCACTTTTGTTAGTGTTGAAAAATCACTTTTCGCACTTGAGTTAGTGTTGAAAAACCACTTTTCGCACTTGTGTTGGTGCAGGAAACCACTTTTGCACTTGTATTAGTGTGGAAAAAACACTTTTTGCACTTGTGATAGTGTTGAAAAACCACTTTTCGCACTTGTGTTAGTGTTGAAAAAACCACTTTTCGCACTTGTGTTGGTGCAGGAAACCACTTTTGCACTTGTATTAGTTTGGAAAAACCACTTTTCGCACTTGTCCTAGTGTTGAAAAACCACTTTTCGCGCTTGTGTTAGTGTTGAAAAACCACTTTTCGCACTTGTGTTGGTGCAGGAAACCACTTTTGCACTTGTATTAGTGTGGAAAAACCAATTTTCTCACTTGTGTTAGTGTTGAAAAACCACTTTTCGCACTTGTGTTGGTGCAGGAAACCACTTTTGCACTTGTATTAGTGTGGAAAAACCACTTTTCGCACTTGTGTTAGTGTTGAAAAACCACTTTTCGCACTTGTGTTAGTGTTGAAAAACCACTTTTCGCACTTGTGTTGGTGCAGGAAACCACTTTTGCACTTCTATTAGTGTGGAAAAAACACTTTTTGCACTTGTGATAGTGTTGAAAAACCACTTTTCGCACTTGTGTTAGTGTGGAAAAAACACTTTTTGCACTTGTGATGGTGTTGAAAACCACTTTTCGCACTTGTATTAGTGTGGAAAAACCACTTTTAGCACTTGTGTTGGTGCAGGAAACCACTTTTGCACTTGTATTAGAGTGGAAAACCACTTTTCGCACTTGTGTTAGTGTTGAAAAACCACTTTCGCACCTGTGTTAGTGTTGAAAAACCACTTTTCGCACTTGTGTTGGTGCAGGAAACCACTTTTGCACTTGTATTAGTGTGGAAAAAACACTTTTTGCACTTGTGATAATGTTGAAAAACCACTTTTCGCACTTGTGTTAGTGTTGAAAAACCACTTTTCGCACTTGTGTTAGTGTTGAAAAACCACTTTTCGCACTTGTGTTGGTGCAGGAAACCACTTTTGCACTTGTATTAGTGTGGAAAAAACACTTTTTGCACTTGTGATAGTGTTGAAAAACCACGTTTCACACTTGTGTTAGTGTTGAAAAACCACTTTTCGCACTTGTGTTGGTGCAGGAAACCACTTTTGCACTTGTATTAGTGTGGAAAAACCACTTTTCGCACTTTTGTTAGTGTTGAAAAATCACTTTTCGCACTTGAGTTAGTGTTGAAAAACCACTTTTCGCACTTGTGTTGGTGCAGGAAACCACTTTTGCACTTGTATTAGTGTGGAAAAAACACTTTTTGCACTTGTGATAGTGTTGAAAAACCACTTTTCGCACTTGTGTTAGTGTTGAAAAAACCACTTTTCGCACTTGTGTTGGTGCAGGAAACCACTTTTGCACTTGTATTAGTTTGGAAAAACCACTTTTCGCACTTGTCCTAGTGTTGAAAAACCACTTTTCGCGCTTGTGTTAGTGTTGAAAAACCACTTTTCGCACTTGTGTTGGTGCAGGAAACCACTTTTGCACTTGTATTAGTGTGGAAAAACCACTTTTCTCACTTGTGTTAGTGTTGAAAAACCACTTTTCGCACTTGTGTTGGTGCAGGAAACCACTTTTGCACTTCTATTAGTGTGGAAAATACACTTTTTGCACTTGTGATAGTGTTGAAAAACCACTTTTCGCACTTGTGTTAGTGTTGAAAAACCACTTTTCGCACTTGTGTTAGTGTTGAAAAACCACTTTTCGCACTTGTGTTGGTGCAGGAAACCACTTTTGCACTTGTATTAGTGTGGAAAAACCACTTTTCGCACTTGTGTTAGTGTGGCAAAAACACTTTTTTCACTTGTGATGGTGTTGAAAAACTACTTTTCGCACTTGTGTTAGTGTTGAAAAACCACTTTTCGCACTTGTGTTGGTGCAGGAAACCACTTTTGCACTTGTATTAGTGTGGCAAAACCACTTTTCGCACTTGTGTTAGTGTTGAAAAACCACTTTTCGCACTTGTGTTAGTTTTGAAAAACCACTTTTCGCACCTGTGTTAGTGTTGAAAAACCACTTTTCGCACTTGTGTTGGTGCAGGAAACCACTTTTGCACTTGTATTAGTGTGGAAAAAACACTTTTTGCACTTGTGATAGTGTTGAAAAACCACTTTTCGCACTTGTGTTAGTGTTGAAAAACCACTTTTCGCACTTGTGTTAGTGTTGAAAAACCACTTTTCGCACTTGTGTTGGTGCAGGAAACCACTTTTGCACTTGTATTAGTGTGGAAAAAACAATTTTTGCACTTGTGATAGTGTTGAAAAACGACTTTTCGCACTTGTGTTAATGTTGAAAAACCACTTTTCGCACTTGTGTTGGTGCAGGAAACCACTTTTGCACTTGTATTAGTGTGGAAAAACCACTTTTCGCACTTGTGTTAGTGTTGAAAAACCACTTTTCGCACTTGTGTTAGTGTTGAAAAACCACTTTTCGCACTTGTGTTGGTGCAGGAAACCACTTTTGCACTTCTATTAGTGTGGAAAAAACACTTCTTTGCACTTGTGATAGTGTTGAAAAACCACTTTTCGCACTTGTGTTAGTGTGGAAAAAACACTTTTTGCACTTGTGATGGTGTTGAAAAACCACTTTTCGCACTTGTGTTAGTGTTGAAAAACCACTTTTCGCACTTGTGTTAGTGCAGGAAACCACTTTTGCACTTGTATTAGTGTTGAAAAACCACTTTTCGCACTTGTGTTAGTTTTGAAAAACCACTTTTTGCACTTGTGTTAGTGTTGAAAAACCACTTTTCGTACATGTGTTGGTGCAGGAAACCACTTTTGCACTTGTATTAGTGAGGAAAAAACACTTTTTGCACTTGTGATAGTGTTGAAAAACCACTTTTCGCACTTGTGTTCGTGTTGAAAAACCACTTTTCGCACTTGTGTTAGTGTTGAAAAACCACTTTTCGCACTTGTGTTGGTGCAGGAAACCACTTTTGCACTTGTATTAGTGTGGAAAAAACACTTTTTGCACTTGTGATAGTGTTGAAAAACCACTTTTCGCACTTGTGTTGGTGCAGGAAACCACTTTTGCACTTGTATTAGTGTGGAAAAACCACTTTTCGCACTTGTGTTAGTGTTGAAAAACCACTTTTCGCACTTGTGTTAGTGTTGAAAAACCACTTTTCGCACTTGTGTTGGTGCAGGAAACCACTTTTGCACTTGTATTAGTGTGGAAAAAACACTTTTTGCACTTGTGATAGTGTTGAAAAACCACTTTTCACACTTGTGTTAGTGTTGAAAAACCACTTTTCGCACTTTTGTTAGTGTTGAAAAATCACTTTTTGCACTTGAGTTAGTGTTGAAAAATCACTTTTCGCACTTGAGTTAGTGTTGAAAAACCACTTTTCGCACTTGTGTTGGTGCAGGAAACCACTTTTGCACTTGTATTAGTGTGGAAAAAACACTTTTTGCACTTGTGATAGTGTTGAAAAACCACTTTTCGCACTTGTGTTAGTGTTGAAAAACCACTTTTCGCACTTGTGTTGGTGCAGGAAACCACTTTTGCACTTGTATTAGTTTGGAAAAACCACTTTTCGCACTTGTGATAGTGTTGAAAAACCACTTTTCGCGCTTGTGTTAGTGTTGAAAAACCACTTTTCGCACTTGTGTTGGTGCAGGAAACCACTTTTGCACTTGTATTAGTGTGGAAAAACCACTTTTCGCACTTGTGTTAGTGTTGAAAAACCACTTTTCGCACTTGTGTTAGTGTTGAAAAACCACTTTTCGCACTTGTGTTGGTGCAGGAAACCACTTTTGCACTTCTATTAGTGTGGAAAATACACTTTTTGCACTTGTGATAGTGTTGAAAAACCACTTTTCGCACTTGTGTTAGTGTTGAAAAACCACTTTTCGCACTTGTGTTAGTGTTGAAAAAACACTTTTCGCACTTGTGTTGGTGCAGGAAACCACTTTTGCACTTGCATTAGTGTGGAAAAACCACTTTTCGCACTTGTGATAGTGTGGAAAAAACACTTTTTGCACTTGTGATGGTGTTGAAAAACCACTTTTCGCACTTGTGTTAGTGTTGAAAAACCACTTTTCGCACTTGTGTTGGTGCAGGAAACCACTTTTGCACTTGTATTAGTGTGGCAAAACCACTTTTCGCACTTGTGTTAGTGTTGAAAAACCACTTTTCGCACTTGTGTTAGTTTTGAAAAACCACTTTTCGCACCTGTGTTAGTGTTGAAAAACCACTTTTCGCACTTGTGTTGGTGCAGGAAACCACTTTTGCACTTGTATTAGTGTGGAAAAAACACTTTTTGCACTTGTGTTAGTGTTGAAAAACCACTTTTCGCACTTGTGTTAGTGTTGAAAAACCACTTTTCGCACTTGTGTTGGTGCAGGAAACCACTTTTGCACTTGTATTAGTGTGGGAAAAAATTTTTTTGCACTTGTGATAGTGTTGAAAAACCACTTTTCGCACTTGTGTTAATGTTGAAAAACCACTTTTCGCACTTGTGTTGGTGCAGGAAACCACTTTTGCACTTGTATTAGTGTGGAAAAACCACTTTTCGCACTTGTGTTAGTGTTGAAAAACCACTTTTCGCACTTGTGTTAGTGTTGAAAAACCACTTTTCGCACTTGTGTTGGTGCAGGAAACCACTTTTGCACTTCTATTAGTGTGGAAAAAACACTTTTTGCACTTGTGATAGTGTTGAAAAACCACTTTTCGCACTTGTGTTAGTGTGGAAAAAACACTTTTTGCACTTGTGATGGTGTTGAAAACCACTTTTCGCACTTGTGTTAGTGTTGAAAAACCACTTTTCGCACTTGTGTTAGTGCAGGAAACCACTTTTGCACTTGTATTAGTGTGGCAAAACCACTTTTCGCACTTGTGTTAGTGTTGAAAAACCACTTTTCGCACTTGTGTTAGTTTTGAAAAACCACTTTTTGCACTTGTGTTAGTGTTGAAAAACCACTTTTCGCACATGTGTTGGTGCAGGAAACCACTTTTGCACTTGTATTAGTGAGGAAAAAACACTTTTTGCACTTGTGATAGTGTTGAAAAACCACTTTTCGCACTTGTGTTCGTGTTGAAAAACCACTTTTCGCACTTGTGTTAGTGTTGAAAAACCACTTTTCGCACTTGTGTTGGTGCAGGAAACCACTTTTGCACTTGTATTAGTGTGAAAAAAACACTTTTTGCACTTGTGATAGTGTTGAAAAACCACTTTTTGCACTTGTGTTGGTGCAGGAAACCACTTTTGCACTTGTATTAGTGTGGAAATACCACTTTTCGCACTTGTGTTAGTGTTGAAAAACCACTTTTCGCACTTGTGTTAGTGTTGAAAAACCACTTTTCGCACTTGTGTTGGTGCAGGAAACCACTTTTGCACTTGTATTAGTGTGGGAAAAACACTTTTTGCACTTGTGATAGTGTTGAAAAACCACTTTTCGCACTTGTGTTAGTGTTGAAAAACCACTTTTCGCACTTGTGTTCGTGCAGGACACCACTTTTGCACTTGTATTAGTGTGGAAAAAACCACTTTTCGCACTTGTGTTAGTGTTGAAAAACCACTTTTGCACTTGTATTAGTGTGGAAAAAACACTTTTCGCACTTGTGTTAGTGTTGAAAAACCACTTTTCGCACTTGTGTTAGTGTTGAAAAACCACTTTTCACACTTGTGTTGGTGCAGGAAACCACTTTTGCACTTGTATTAGTGTGGAAAAAACACTTTTTGCACTTGTGATAATGTTGAAAAACCACTTTTCGCACTTGTGTTAGTGTTGAAAAACCACTTTTCGCACTTTTGTTAATGTTGAAAAACCACTTTTCGCACTTGTGTTGGTGCAGGAAACCACTTTTGCACTTGTATTAGTGTGGAAAAAACACTTTTTGCACTTGTGATAGTGTTGAAAAACCACATTTCACACTTGTGTTAGTGTTGAAAAACCACTTTTAGCACTTGTGTTGGTGCAGGAAACCACTTTTGCACTTGTATTAGTGTGGAAAAACCACTTTTCGCACTTTTGTTAGTGTTGAAAAATCACTTTTCTCACTTGAGTTAGTGTTGAAAAACCACTTTTCGCACTTGTGTTGGTGCAGGAAACCACTTTTGCACTTGTATTAGTGTGGAAAAAACACTTTTTGCACTTGTGATAGTGTTGAAAAACCACTTTTCGCACTTGTGTTAGTGTTGAAAAACCACTTTTCGCACTTGTGTTGGTGCAAGAAACCACTTTTGCACTTGTATTAGTTTGGAAAAACCACTTTTCGCACTTGTGATAGTGTTGAAAAACCACTTTTCGCGCTTGTGTTAGTGTTGAAAAACCACTTTTCGCACTTGTGTTGGTGCAGGAAACCACTTTTGCACTTGTATTAGTGTGGAAAAACCACTTTTCGCACTTGTGTTAGTGTTGAAAAACCACTTTTCGCACTTGTGTTAGTGTTGAAAAACCACTTTTCGCACTTGTGTTGGTGCAGGAAACCACTTTTGCACTTCTATTAGTGTGGAAAAAACACTTTTTGCACTTGTGATAGTGTTGAAAAACCACTTTTCGCACTTGTGTTAGTGTGGAAAAAACACTTTTTGCACTTGTGATGGTGTTGAAAACCACTTTTCGCACTTGTGTTAGTGTTGAAAAACCACTTTTCGCACTTGTGTTAGTGCAGGAAACCACTTTTGCACTTGTATTAGTGTGGCAAAACCACTTTTCGCACTTGTGTTAGTGTTGAAAAACCACTTTTCGCACTTGTGTTAGTTTTGAAAAACCACTTTTTGCACTTGTGTTAGTGTTGAAAAACCACTTTTCGCACATGTGTTGGTGCAGGAAACCACTTTTGCACTTGTATTAGTGAGGAAAAAACACTTTTTGCACTTGTGATAGTGTTGAAAAACCACTTTTCGCACTTGTGTTCGTGTTGAAAAACCACTTTTCGCACTTGTGTTAGTGTTGAAAAACCACTTTTCGCACTTGTGTTGGTGCAGGAAACCACTTTTGCACTTGTATTAGTGTGAAAAAAACACTTTTTGCACTTGTGATAGTGTTGAAAAACCACTTTTCGCACTTGTGTTGGTGCAGGAAACCACTTTTGCACTTGTATTAGTGTGGAAAAACCACTTTTCGCACTTGTGTTAGTGTTGAAAAACCACTTTTCGCACTTGTGTTAGTGTTGAAAAACCACTTTTCGCACTTGTGTTGGTGCAGGAAACCACTTTTGCACTTGTATTAGTGTGGGAAAAACACTTTTTGCACTTGTGATAGTGTTGAAAAACCACTTTTCGCACTTGTGTTAGTGTTGAAAAACCACTTTTCGCACTTGTGTTGGTGCAGGACACCACTTTTGCACTTGTATTAGTGTGGAAAAACCACTTTTCGCACTTGTGATAGTGTTGAAAAACCACTTTTGTACTTGTATTAGTGTGGAAAAAACACTTTTCGCACTTGTGTTAGTGTTGAAAAACCACTTTTCGCACTTGTGTTAGTGTTGAAAAACCACTTTTCGCACTTGTGTTGGTGCAGGAAACCACTTTTGCACTTGTATTAGTGTGGAAAAAACACTTTTTGCACTTGTGATAATGTTGAAAAACCACTTTTCGCACTTGTGTTAGTGTTGAAAAACCACTTTTCGCACTTGTGTTAGTGTTGAAAAACCACTTTTCGCACTTGTGTTGGTGCAGGAAACCACTTTTGCACTTGTATTAGTGTGGAAAAAACACTTTTTGCACTTGTGATAGTGTTGAAAAACCACTTTTCACACTTGTGTTAGTGTTGAAAAACCACTTTTAGCACTTGTGTTGGTGCAGGAAACCACTTTTGCACTTGTATTAGTGTGGAAAAACCACTTTTCGCACTTTTGTTAGTGTTGAAAAATCACTTTTCTCACTTGAGTTGGTGCAGGAAACCACTTTTGCACTTGTATTAGTGTGGAAAAAACACTTTTTGCACTTGTGATAGTGTTGAAAAACCACTTTTCGCACTTGTGTTGGTGCAGGAAACCACTTTTGCACTTGTATTAGTGTGGAAAAAACACTTTTTGCACTTGTGATAGTGTTGAAAAACCACTTTTCGCACTTGTGTTAGTGTTGAAAAACCACTTTTCGCACTTGTGTTGGTGCAAGAAACCACTTTTGCACTTGTATTAGTTTGGAAAAACCACTTTTCGCACTTGTGATAGTGTTGAAAAACCACTTTTCGCGCTTGTGTTAGTGTTGAAAAACCACTTTTCGCACTTGTGTTGGTGCAGGAAACCACTTTTGCACTTGTATTAGTGTGGAAAAACCACTTTTCGCACTTATGTTAGTGTTGAAAAACCACTTTTCGCACTTGTGTTAGTGTTGAAAAACCACTTTTCGCACTTGTGTTGGTGCAGGAAACCACTTTTGCACTTCTATTAGTGTGGAAAATACACTTTTTGCACTTGTGATAGTGTTGAAAAACCACTTTTCGCACTTGTGTTAGTGTTGAAAAACTACTTTTCGCACTTGTGTTAGTGTTGAAAAAACACTTTTAGCACTTGTGTTGGTGCAGGAAACCACTTTTGCACTTGTATTAGTGTGGAAAAACCACTTTTCGCACTTGTGTTAGTGTGGAAAAAACACTTTTTGCACTTGTGATGGTGTTGAAAAACCACTTTTCGCACTTGTGTTAGTGTTGAAAAACCACTTTTCGCACTTGTGTTGGTGCAGGAAACCACTTTTGCACTTGTATTAGTGTGGCAAAACCACTTTTCGCACTTGTGTTAGTGTTGAAAAACCACTTTTCGCACTTGTGTTAGTTTTGAAAAACCACTTTTCGCACCTGTGTTAGTGTTGAAAAACCACTTTTCGCACTTGTGTTGGTGCAGGAAACCACTTTTGCACTTGTATTAGTGTGGAAAAAACACTTTTTGCACTTGTGATAGTGTTGAAAAACCACTTTTCGCACTTGTGTTAGTGTTGAAAAACCACTTTTCGCACTTGTGTTAGTGTTGAAAAACCACTTTTCGCACTTGTGTTGGTGCAGGAAACCACTTTTGCACTTGTATTAGTGTGGAAAAAACAATTTTTGCACTTGTGATAGTGTTGAAAAACCACTTTTCGCACTTGTGTTAATGTTGAAAAACCACTTTTCGCACTTGTGTTGGTGCAGGAAACCACTTTTGCACTTGTATTAGTGTGGAAAAACCACTTTTCGCACTTGTGTTAGTGTTGAAAAACCACTTTTCGCACTTGTGTTAGTGTTGAAAAACCACTTTTCGCACTTGTATTGGTGCAGGAAACCACTTTTGCACTTCTTTTAGTGTGGAAAAAACACTTTTTGCACTTGTGATAGTGTTGAAAAACCACTTTTCGCACTTGTGTTAGTGTGGAAAAAACACTTTTTGCACTTGTGATGGTGTTGAAAAACCACTTTTCGCACTTGTGTTAGTGTTGAAAAACCACTTTTCGCACTTGTGTTAGTGCAGGAAACCACTTTTGCACTTGTATTAGTGTGGCAAAACCACTTTTCGCACTTGTGTTCGTGTTGAAAAACCACTTTTCGCACTTGTGTTAGTGTTGAAAAACCACTTTTCGCACTTGTGTTGGTGCAGGAAACCACTTTTGCACTTGTATTAGTGTGGGAAAAACACTTTTTGCACTTGTGATAGTGTTGAAAAACCACTTTTCGCACTTGTGTTAGTGTTGAAAAACCACTTTTCGCACTTGTGTTAGTGTTGAAAAACCACTTTTCGCACTTGTGTTAGTTTTGAAAAACCACTTTTTGCACTTGTGTTAGTGTTGAAAAACCACTTTTCGCACATGTGTTGGTGCAGGAAACCACTTTTGCACTTGTATTAGTGAGGAAAAAACACTTTTTGCACTTGTGATAGTGTTGAAAAACCACTTTTCGCACTTGTGTTCGTGTTGAAAAACCACTTTTCGCACTTGTGTTAGTGTTGAAAAACCACTTTTCGCACTTGTGTTGGTGCAGGAAACCACTTTTGCACTTGTATTAGTGTGGAAAAAACACTTTTTGCACTTGTGATAGTGTTGAAAAACCACTTTTCGCACTCGTGTTGGTGCAGGAAACCACTTTTGCACTTGTATTAGTGTGGAAAAACCACTTTTCGCACTTGTGTTAGTGTTGAAAAACCACTTTTCGCACTTGTGTTAGTGTTGAAAAACCACTTTTCGCACTTGTGTTGGTGCAGGAAACCACTTTTGCACTTGTATTAGTGTGGGAAAAACACTTTTTGCACTTGTGATAGTGTTGAAAAACCACTTTTCGCACTTGTGTTAGTGTTGAAAAACCACTTTTCGCACTTGTGTTGGTGCAGGACACCACTTTTGCACTTGTATTAGTGTGGAAAAACCACTTTTCGCACTTGTGTTAGTGTTGAAAAACCACTTTTCGCACTTGTGTTAGTGTTGAAAAACCACTTTTCGCACTTGTGTTAGTGTTGAAAAACCACTTTTCGCACTTGTGTTGGTGCAGGAAATCACTTTTGCACTTGTATTAGTGTGGAAAAAACACTTTTTGCACTTGTGATAGTGTTGAAAAACCACTTTTCGCACTTGTGTTAGTGTTGAAAAACCACTTTTCGCACTTGTGTTGGTGCAGGAAACCACTTTTGCACTTGTATTAGTGTGGAAAAACCACTTTTCGCACTTGTGTTAGTGTTGAAAAACCACTTTTCGCACTTGTGTTAGTGTTGAAAAACCACTTTTTGCTCTTGTGTTATTGTTGAAAAACCACTTTTCGCACTTGTGTTGGTGCAGGAAACCACTTTTGCACTTGTGTTAGTGTTGAAAAACCACTTTTCGCACTTGTGTTAGTGTTGAAAAACCACTTTTCGCACTTGTGTTGGTGCAGGAAACCACTTTTGCACTTGTATTAGTGTGGAAAAAAGACTTTTCGCACTTGTGTTAGTGTTGAAAAACCACTTTTCGCACTTGTGTTAGTGTTGAAAAACCACTTTTCGCACTTGTGTTAGTGTTGAAAAACCACTTTTCGCACTTGTGTTGGTGCGGGAAACCACTTTTGCACTTGTTTTGGTGTGGGAAAAACACTTTTTGCTCTTGTGATAGTGTTGAAAAAACACTTTTCGCACTTGTGTTGGTGTTGAAAAACCACTTTTCGCACTTGTGTTGGTGCAGGAAACCACTTTTGCACTTGTATTAGTGTGAAAAAAACACTTTTTGCACTTGTGATAGTGTTGAAAAACCACTTTTCGCACTTGTGTTGGTGCAGGAAACCACTTTTGCACTTGTATTAGTGTGGAATAACCACTTTTCGCACTTGTGTTAGTGTTGAAAAACCACTTTTCGCACTTGTGTTAGTGTTGAAAAACCACTTTTCGCACTTGTGTTGGTGCAGGAAACCACTTTTGCACTTGTATTAGTGTGGGAAAAACACTTTTTGCACTTGTGATAGTGTTGAAAAACCACTTTTCGCACTTGTGTTAGTGTTGAAAAACCACTTTTCGCACTTGTGTTGGTGCAGGACACCACTTTTGCACTTGTATTAGTGTGGAAAAACCACTTTTCGCACTTGTGATAGTGTTGAAAAACCACTTTTGCACTTGTATTAGTGTGGAAAAAACACTTTTCGCACTTGTGTTAGTGTTGAAAAACCACTTTTCGCACTTGTGTTAGTGTTGAAAAACCACTTTTCGCACTTGTGTTGGTGCAGGAAACCACTTTTGCACTTGTATTAGTGTGGAAAAAACACTTTTTGCACTTGTGATAATGTTGAAAAACCACTTTTCGCACTTGTGTTAGTGTTGAAAAACCACTTTTCGCACTTGTGTTAGTGTTGAAAAACCACTTTTCGCACTTGTGTTGGTGCAGGAAACCACTTTTGCACTTGTATTAGTGTGGAAAAAACACTTTTTGCACTTGTGATAGTGTTGAAAAACCACTTTTCACACTTGTGTTAGTGTTGAAAAACCACTTTTAGCACTTGTGTTGGTGCAGGAAACCACTTTTGCACTTGTATTAGTGTGGAAAAACCACTTTTCGCACTTTTGTTAGTGTTGAAAAATCACTTTTCTCACTTGAGTTAGTGTTGAAAAACCACTTTTCGCACTTGTGTTGGTGCAGGAAACCACTTTTGCACTTGTATTAGTGTGGAAAAAACACTTTTTGCACTTGTGATAGTGTTGAAAAACCACTTTTCGCACTTGTGTTAGTGTTGAAAAACCACTTTTCGCACTTGTGTTGGTGCAAGAAACCACTTTTGCACTTGTATTAGTTTGGAAAAACCACTTTTCGCACTTGTGATAGTGTTGAAAAACCACTTTTCGCGCTTGTGTTAGTGTTGAAAAACCACTTTTCGCACTTGTGTTGGTGCAGGAAACCACTTTTGCACTTGTATTAGTGTGGAAAAACCACTTTTCGCACTTATGTTAGTGTTGAAAAACCACTTTTCGCACTTGTGTTAGTGTTGAAAAACCACTTTTCGCACTTGTGTTGGTGCAGGAAACCACTTTTGCACTTCTATTAGTGTGGAAAATACACTTTTTGCACTTGTGATAGTGTTGAAAAACCACTTTTCGCACTTGTGTTAGTGTTGAAAAACTACTTTTCGCACTTGTGTTAGTGTTGAAAAAACACTTTTCGCACTTGTGTTGGTGCAGGAAACCACTTTTGCACTTGTATTAGTGTGGAAAAACCACTTTTCGCACTTGTGTTAGTGTGGAAAAAACACTTTTTGCACTTGTGATGGTGTTGAAAAACCACTTTTCGCACTTGTGTTAGTGTTGAAAAACCACTTTTCGCACTTGTGTTGGTGCAGGAAACCACTTTTGCACTTGTATTAGTGTGGCAAAACCACTTTTCGCACTTGTGTTAGTGTTGAAAAACCACTTTTCGCACTTGTGTTAGTTTTGAAAAACCACTTTTCGCACCTGTGTTAGTGTTGAAAAACCACTTTTCGCACTTGTGTTGGTGCAGGAAACCACTTTTGCACTTGTATTAGTGTGGAAAAAACACTTTTTGCACTTGTGATAGTGTTGAAAAACCACTTTTCGCACTTGTGTTAGTGTTGAAAAACCACTTTTCGCACTTGTGTTAGTGTTGAAAAACCACTTTTCGCACTTGTGTTGGTGCAGGAAACCACTTTTGCACTTGTATTAGTGTGGAAAAAACAATTTTTGCACTTGTGATAGTGTTGAAAAACCACTTTTCGCACTTGTGTTAATGTTGAAAAACCACTTTTCGCACTTGTGTTGGTGCAGGAAACCACTTTTGCACTTGTATTAGTGTGGAAAAACCACTTTTCGCACTTGTGTTAGTGTTGAAAAACCACTTTTCGCACTTGTGTTAGTGTTGAAAAACCACTTTTCGCACTTGTATTGGTGCAGGAAACCACTTTTGCACTTCTTTTAGTGTGGAAAAAACACTTTTTGCACTTGTGATAGTGTTGAAAAACCACTTTTCGCACTTGTGTTAGTGTGGAAAAAACACTTTTTGCACTTGTGATGGTGTTGAAAAACCACTTTTCGCACTTGTGTTAGTGTTGAAAAACCACTTTTCGCACTTGTGTTAGTGCAGGAAACCACTTTTGCACTTGTATTAGTGTGGCAAAACCACTTTTCGCACTTGTGTTCGTGTTGAAAAACCACTTTTCGCACTTGTGTTAGTGTTGAAAAACCACTTTTCGCACTTGTGTTGGTGCAGGAAACCACTTTTGCACTTGTATTAGTGTGGGAAAAACACTTTTTGCACTTGTGATAGTGTTGAAAAACCACTTTTCGCACTTGTGTTAGTGTTGAAAAACCACTTTTCGCACTTGTGTTAGTGTTGAAAAACCACTTTTCGCACTTGTGTTAGTTTTGAAAAACCACTTTTTGCACTTGTGTTAGTGTTGAAAAACCACTTTTCGCACATGTGTTGGTGCAGGAAACCACTTTTGCACTTGTATTAGTGAGGAAAAAAACACTTTTTGCACTTGTGATAGTGTTGAAAAACCACTTTTCGCACTTGTGTTCGTGTTGAAAAACCACTTTTCGCACTTGTGTTAGTGTTGAAAAACCACTTTTCGCACTTGTGTTGGTGCAGGAAACCACTTTTGCACTTGTATTAGTGTGGAAAAAACACTTTTTGCACTTGTGATAGTGTTGAAAAACCACTTTTCGCACTCGTGTTGGTGCAGGAAACCACTTTTCACTTGTATTAGTGTGGAAAAACCACTTTTCGCACTTGTGTTAGTGTTGAAAAACCACTTTTCGCACTTGTGTTAGTGTTGAAAAACCACTTTTCGCACTTGTGTTGGTGCAGGAAACCACTTTTGCACTTGTATTAGTGTGGGAAAAACACTTTTTGCACTTGTGATAGTGTTGAAAAACCACTTTTCGCACTTGTGTTGGTGCAGGACACCACTTTTGCACTTGTATTAGTGTGGAAAAACCACTTTTCGCACTTGTGTTAGTGTTGAAAAACCACTTTTCGCACTTGTGTTAGTGTTGAAAAACCACTTTTCGCACTTGTGTTAGTGTTGAAAAACCACTTTTCGCACTTGTGTTGGTGCAGGAAATCACTTTTGCACTTGTATTAGTGTGGAAAAAACACTTTTTGCACTTGTGATAGTGTTGAAAAACCACTTTTCGCACTTGTGTTAGTGTTGAAAAACCACTTTTCGCACTTGTGTTGGTGCAGGAAACCACTTTTGCACTTGTATTAGTGTGGAAAAACCACTTTTCGCACTTGTGTTAGTGTTGAAAAACCACTTTTCGCACTTGTGTTAGTGTTGAAAAACCACTTTTTGCTCTTGTGTTATTGTTGAAAAACCACTTTTCGCACTTGTGTTGGTGCAGGAAACCACTTTTGCACTTGTGTTAGTGTTGAAAAACCACTTTTCGCACTTGTGTTAGTGTTGAAAAACCACTTTTCGCACTTGTGTTGGTGCAGGAAACCACTTTTGCACTTGTATTAGTGTGGAAAAAAGACTTTTCGCACTTGTGTTAGTGTTGAAAAACCACTTTTCGCACTTGTGTTAGTGTTGAAAAACCACTTTTCGCACTTGTGTTAGTGTTGAAAAACCACTTTTCGCACTTGTGTTGGTGCGGGAAACCACTTTTGCACTTGTTTTGGTGTGGGAAAAACACTTTTTGCTCTTGTGATAGTGTTGAAAAAACACTTTTCGCACTTGTGTTGGTGTTGAAAAACCACTTTTCGCACTTGTGTTGGTGCAGGAAACCACTTTTGCCCTTGTATTAGTGTGGAAAAACCACTTCTCGCACTTGTGTTAGTGTTGAAAAACCACTTTTCGCACTTGTGTTGGTGCAGGAAACCACTTTTGCACTTGTATTAGGGTGGAAAAAACACTTTTCGCACTTGTGTTAGTGTTGAAAAACCACTTTTCGCACTTGTGTTAGTGTTGAAAAACCACTTTACGCACTTGTGTTGGTGCAGGAAACCACTTTTGCACTTGTATTAGTGTGGAAAAAACACTTTTTGCACTTGTGATAGTGTTGAAAAACCACTTTTCGCACTTGTGTTAGTGTTGAAAAACCACTTTTTGCACTTGTGTTGGTGCAGGAAACCACTTTTGCACTTGTATTAGTGTGGCAAAACCACTTTTCGCACTTGTGTTAGTGTTGAAAAACCACTTTTCGCACTTGTGTTAGTTTTGAAAAACCACTTTTTGCACTTGTGTTAGTGTTGAAAAACCACTTTTCGCACTTGTGTTGGTGCAGGAAACCACTTTTGCACTTGTATTAGTGAGGAAAAAACACTTTTTGCACTTGTGATAGTGTTGAAAAACCACTTTTCGCACTTGTGTTCGTGTTGAAAAACCACTTTTCGCACTTGTGTTAGTGTTGAAAAACCACTTTTCGCACTTGTGTTGGTGCAGGAAACCACTTTTGCACTTGTATTAGTGTAAAAAAAACACTTTTTGCACTTGTAATAGTGTTGAAAAACCACTTTTCGCACTTGTGTTGGTGTTGAAAAACCACTTTTCGCACTTGTGTTAGTGTTGAAAAACCACTTTTCGCACTTGTGTTAGTGTTGAAAAACCACTTTTCGCACTTGTGTTGGTGCAGGAAACCACTTTTGCACTTGTATTAGTGTGGAAAAAACACTTTTCGCACTTGTGTTAGTGTTGAAAAACCACTTTTCGCACTTGTGTTAATGTTGAAAAACCACTTTTCGCACTTGTGTTGGTGCAGGAAACCACTTTTGCACTTGTATTGGTGTGGGAAAAACACTTTTTGCTCTTGTGATAGTGTTGAAAAAACACTTTTCGCACTTGTGTTGGTGTTGAAAAACCACTTTTCGCACTTGTGTTGGTGCAGGAAACCACTTTTGCCCTTGTATTAGTGTGGAAAAACCACTTTTCGCACTTGTGTTAGTGTTGAAAAACCAATTTTCGCACTTGTGTTCGTGTTGAAAAACCACTTTTCGCACTTGTGTTAGTGTTGAAAAACCACTTTTCGCACTTGTGTTGGTGCAGGAAACCACTTTTGCACTTGTATTAGTGTAAAAAAAAACACTTTTTGCACTTGTAATAGTGTTGAAAAACCACTTTTCGCACTTGTGTTGGTGCAGGAAACCACTTTTGCACTTGTATTAGTGTGGAAAAACCACTTTTCGCACTTGTGTTAGTGTTGAAAAACCACTTTTCGCACTTGTGTTAGTGTTGAAAAACCACTTTTCGCACTTGTGTTGGTGCAGGAAACCCTTTTGCACTTGTATTAGTGTGGAAAAAACACTTTTTGCACTTGTGTTAGTGTTGAAAAACCACTTTTCGCACTTGTGTTAGTGTTGAAAAACCACTTTTCGCACTTGTGTTGGTGCAGGAAACCACTTTTGCACTTGTATTAGTGTGGAAAAAACACTTTTCGCACTTGTGTTAGTGTTGAAAAACCACTTTTCGCACTTGTGTTAATGTTGAAAAACCACTTTTCGCACTTGTGTTGGTGCAGGAAACCACTTTTGCACTTGTATTGGTGTGGGAAAAACACTTTTTGCTCTTGTGATAGTGTTGAAAAAACACTTTTCGCACTTGTGTTGGTGTTGAAAAACCACTTTTCGCACTTGTGTTGGTGCAGGAAACCACTTTTGCCCTTGTATTAGTGTGGAAAAACCACTTTTCGCACTTGTGTTAGTGTTGAAAAACCACTTTTCGCACTTGTGTTGGTGCAGGAAACCACTTTTGCACTTGTATTAGGGTGGAAAAAACACTTTTCGCACTTGTGTTAGTGTTGAAAAACCACTTTTCGCACTTGTGTTAGTGTTGAAAAACAACTTTTCGCACTTGTGTTGGTGCAGGAAACCACTTTTGCACTTGTATTAGTGTGGAAAAAACACTTTTTGCACTTGTGATAGTGTTGAAAAACCACTTTTCGCACTTGTGTTAGTGTTGAAAAACCACTTTTCGCACTTGTGTTGGTGCAGGAAACCACTTTTGCACTTGTATTAGAGTGGAAAACCACTTTTCGCACTTGTGTTAGTGTTGAAAAACCACTTTTTGCACCTGTGTTAGTGTTGAAAAACCACTTTTCGCACTTGTTTTGGTGCAGGAAACCACTTTTGCACTTGTATTAGAGTGGAAAACCACTTTTCGCACTTGTGTTAGTGTTGAAAAACTACTTTTGCACTTGTATTAGTGTGGAAAAACCACTTTTCGCACTTGTGATAGTGTTGAAAAACCACTTTTCGCGCTTGTGTTAGTGTTGAAAAACCACTTTTCGCACTTGTGTTGGTGCAGGAAACCACTTTTGCACTTGTATTAGTGTGGAAAAACCACTTTTCGCACTTGTGTTAGTGTTGAAAAACTACTTTTCGCACTTGTGTTAGTGTTGAAAAACCACTTTTCGCACTTGTGTTGGTGCAGGAAACCACTTTTGCACTTCTATTAGTGTGGAAAATACACTTTTTGCACTTGTGATAGTGTTGAAAAACCACTTTTCGCACTTGTGTTAGTGTTGAAAAACCACTTTTCGCACTTGTGTTAGTGTTGAAAAAACACTTTTCGCACTTTTGTTGGTGCAGGAAACCACTTTTGCACTTGTATTAGTGTGGAAAAACCACTTTTCGCACTTGTATTAGTGTGGAAAAACCACTTTTCGCACTTGTGTTAGTGTTGAAAAAACACTTTTCGCACTTGTGTTAGTGTTGAAAAACCACTTTTCGCACTTGTGTTGGTGCAGGAAACCACTTTTGCACTTCTACTAGTGTGGAAAAAACACTTTTTGCACTTGTGATAGTGTTGAAAAACCACTTTTCGCACTTGTGTTAGTGTTGAAAAACCACTTTTTGCACTTGTGTTAGTGTTGAAAAACCACTTTTCGCACTTGTGTTGGTGCAGGAAACCACTTTTGCACTTGTATTAGTGTGGAAAAAACACTTTTTGCACTTGTGATAGTGTTGAAAAACCACTTTTCGCACTTGTGTTAGTGTTGAAAAACCACTTTTCGCACTTGTGTTGGTGCAGGAAACCACTTTTGCACTTGTATTAGTGTGGAAAAAACCACTTTTCGCACTTGTGTTAGTGTTGAAAAACCACTTTTCGCACTTGTGTTAGTTTTGAAAAACCACTTTTCGCACCTGTGTTAGTGTTGAAAAACCACTTTTCGCACTTGTGTTGGTGCAGGAAACCACTTTTGCACTTGTATTAGTGTGGAAAAAACACTTTTTGCACTTGTGATAGTGTTGAAAAACCACTTTTTGCACTTGTGTTAGTGTTGAAAAACCACTTTTCGCACTTGTGTTAGTGTTGAAAAACCACTTTTCGCACTTGTGTTAATGTTGAAAAACCACTTTTCGCACTTGTGTTGGTGCAGGAAACCACTTTTGCACTTGTATTAGTGTGGAAAAAACACTTTTTGCACTTGTGATAGTGTTGAAAAACCACTTTTCGCACTTGTGTTAATGTTGAAAAACCACTTTTCGCACTTGTGTTGGTGCAGGAAACCACTTTTGCACTTGTATTAGTGTGGAAAAACCACTTTTCGCACTTGTGTTAGTGTTGAAAAACCACTTTTCGCACTTGTGTTAGTGTTGAAAAACCACTTTTCGCACTTGTGTTGGTGCAGGAAACCACTTTTGCACTTCTATTAGTGTTGAAAAACCACTTTTCGCACTTGTGTTAGTGTTGAAAAACCACTTTTCGCACTTGTGTTAGTGTTGAAAAACCACTTTTCGCACTTGTGTTGGTGCACGAAACCACTTTTGCACTTGTATTAGTGTGGCAAAACCACTTTTCGCACTTGTGTTAGTGTTGAAAAACCACTTTTCGCACTTGTGTTAGTTTTGAAAAACCACTTTTCGCACCTGTGTTAGTGTTGAAAAACCACTTTTCGCACTTGTGTTGGTGCAGGAAACCACTTTTGCACTTGTATTAGTGTGGAAAAAACACTTTTTGCACTTGTGTTAGTGTTGAAAAACCACTTTTCGCACTTGTGTTAGTGTTGAAAAACCACTTTTCGCACTTGTGTTGGTGCAGGAAACCACTTTTGCACTTGTATTAGTGTGGAAAATTTTTTTTTTGCACTTGTGATAGTGTTGAAAAACCACTTTTCGCACTTGTGTTAATGTTGAAAAACCACTTTTCGCACTTGTGTTGGTGCAGGAAACCACTTTTGCACTTGTATTAGTGTGGAAAAACCACTTTTCGCACTTGTGTTAGTGTTGAAAAACCACTTTTCGCACTTGTGTTAGTGTTGAAAAACCACTTTTCGCACTTGTGTTGGTGCAGGAAACCACTTTTGCACTTCTATTAGTGTGGAAAAAACACTTTTTGCACTTGTGATAGTGTTGAAAAACCACTTTTCGCACTTGTGTTAGTGTGGAAAAAACACTTTTTGCACTTGTGATGGTGTTGAAAACCACTTTTCGCACTTGTGTTAGTGTTGAAAAACCACTTTTCGCACTTGTGTTAGTGCAGGAAACCACTTTTGCACTTGTATTAGTGTGGCAAAACCACTTTTCGCACTTGTGTTAGTGTTGAAAAACCACTTTTCGCACTTGTGTTAGTTTTGAAAAACCACTTTTTGCACTTGTGTTAGTGTTGAAAAACCACTTTTCGCACATGTGTTGGTGCAGGAAACCACTTTTGCACTTGTATTAGTGAGGAAAAAACACTTTTTGCACTTGTGATAGTGTTGAAAAACCACTTTTCGCACTTGTGTTCGTGTTGAAAAACCTCTTTTCGCACTTGTGTTAGTGTTGAAAAACCACTTTTCGCACTTGTGTTGGTGCAGGAAACCACTTTTGCACTTGTATTAGTGTGAAAAAAACACTTTTTGCACTTGTGATAGTGTTGAAAAACCACTTTTCGCACTTGTGTTGGTGCAGGAAACCACTTTTGCACTTGTATTAGTGTGGAAAAACCACTTTTCGCACTTGTGTTAGTGTTGAAAAACCACTTTTCGCACTTGTGTTAGTGTTGAAAAACCACTTTTCGCACTTGTGTTGGTGCAGGAAACCACTTTTGCACTTGTATTAGTGTGGGAAAAACACTTTTTGCACTTGTGATAGTGTTGAAAAACCACTTTTCGCACTTGTGTTAGTGTTGAAAAACCACTTTTCGCACTTGTGTTGGTGCAGGACACCACTTTTGCACTTGTATTAGTGTGGAAAAACCACTTTTCGCACTTGTGTTAGTGTTGAAAAACCACTTTTGCACTTGTATTAGTGTGGAAAAAACACTTTTCGCACTTGTGTTAGTGTTGAAAAACCACTTTTCGCACTTGTGTTAGTGTTGAAAAACCACTTTTCACACTTGTGTTGGTGCAGGAAACCACTTTTGCACTTGTATTAGTGTGGAAAAAACACTTTTTGCACTTGTGATAATGTTGAAAAACCACTTTTCGCACTTGTGTTAGTGTTGAAAAACCACTTTTCGCACTTGTGTTAATGTTGAAAAACCACTTTTCGCACTTGTGTTGGTGCAGGAAACCACTTTTGCACTTGTATTAGTGTGGAAAAAACACTTTTTGCACTTGTGATAGTGTTGAAAAACCACATTTCACACTTGTGTTAGTGTTGAAAAACCACTTTTAGCACTTGTGTTGGTGCAGGAAACCACTTTTGCACTTGTATTAGTGTGGAAAAACCACTTTTCGCACTTTTGTTAGTGTTGAAAAATCACTTTTCTCACTTGAGTTAGTGTTGAAAAACCACTTTTCGCACTTGTGTTGGTGCAGGAAACCACTTTTGCACTTGTATTAGTGTGGAAAAAACACTTTTTGCACTTGTGATAGTGTTGAAAAACCACTTTTCGCACTTGTGTTAGTGTTGAAAAACCACTTTTCGCACTTGTGTTGGTGCAAGAAACCACTTTTGCACTTGTATTAGTTTGGAAAAACCACTTTTCGCACTTGTGATAGTGTTGAAAAACCACTTTTCGCGCTTGTGTTAGTGTTGAAAAACCACTTTTCGCACTTGTGTTGGTGCAGGAAACCACTTTTGCACTTGTATTAGAGTGGAAAACCACTTTTCGCACTTGTGTTAGTGTTGAAAAACCACTTTTCGCACTTGTGTTGGTGCAGGAAACCACTTTTGCACTTGTATTAGTGTGGAAAAAACACTTTTCGCACTTGTGTTAGTGTTGAAAAACCACTTTTCGCACTTGTGTTAATGTTGAAAAACCACTTTTCGCACTTGTGTTGGTGCAGGAAACCACTTTTGCACTTGTATTGGTGTGGGAAAAACACTTTTTGCTCTTGTGATAGTGTTGAAAAAACACTTTTCGCACTTGTGTTGGTGTTGAAAAACCACTTTTCGCACTTGTGTTGGTGCAGGAAACCACTTTTGCCCTTGTATTAGTGTGGAAAAACCACTTTTCGCACTTGTGTTAGTGTTGAAAAACCACTTTTCGCACTTGTGTTCGTGTTGAAAAACCACTTTTCGCACTTGTGTTAGTGTTGAAAAACCACTTTTCGCACTTGTGTTGGTGCAGGAAACCACTTTTGCACTTGTATTAGTGTAAAAAAAAACACTTTTTGCACTTGTAATAGTGTTGAAAAACCACTTTTCGCACTTGTGTTGGTGCAGGAAACCACTTTTGCACTTGTATTAGTGTGGAAAAACCACTTTTCGCACTTGTGTTAGTGTTGAAAAACCACTTTTCGCACTTGTGTTAGTGTTGAAAAACCACTTTTCGCACTTGTGTTGGTGCAGGAAACCCTTTTGCACTTGTATTAGTGTGGAAAAAACACTTTTTGCACTTGTGTTAGTGTTGAAAAACCACTTTTCGCACTTGTGTTAGTGTTGAAAAACCACTTTTCGCACTTGTGTTGGTGCAGGAAACCACTTTTGCACTTGTATTAGTGTGGAAAAAACACTTTTCGCACTTGTGTTAGTGTTGAAAAACCACTTTTCGCACTTGTGTTAATGTTGAAAAACCACTTTTCGCACTTGTGTTGGTGCAGGAAACCACTTTTGCACTTGTATTGGTGTGGGAAAAACACTTTTTGCTCTTGTGATAGTGTTGAAAAAACACTTTTCGCACTTGTGTTGGTGTTGAAAAACCACTTTTCGCACTTGTGTTGGTGCAGGAAACCACTTTTGCCCTTGTATTAGTGTGGAAAAACCACTTTTCGCACTTGTGTTAGTGTTGAAAAACCACTTTTCGCACTTGTGTTGGTGCAGGAAACCACTTTTGCACTTGTATTAGGGTGGAAAAAACACTTTTCGCACTTGTGTTAGTGTTGAAAAACCACTTTTCGCACTTGTGTTAGTGTTGAAAAACAACTTTTCGCACTTGTGTTGGTGCAGGAAACCACTTTTGCACTTGTATTAGTGTGGAAAAAACACTTTTTGCACTTGTGATAGTGTTGAAAAACCACTTTTCGCACTTGTGTTAGTGTTGAAAAACCACTTTTCGCACTTGTGTTGGTGCAGGAAACCACTTTTGCACTTGTATTAGAGTGGAAAACCACTTTTCGCACTTGTGTTAGTGTTGAAAAACCACTTTTTGCACCTGTGTTAGTGTTGAAAAACCACTTTTCGCACTTGTTTTGGTGCAGGAAACCACTTTTGCACTTGTATTAGAGTGGAAAACCACTTTTCGCACTTGTGTTAGTGTTGAAAAACTACTTTTGCACTTGTATTAGTGTGGAAAAACCACTTTTCGCACTTGTGATAGTGTTGAAAAACCACTTTTCGCGCTTGTGTTAGTGTTGAAAAACCACTTTTCGCACTTGTGTTGGTGCAGGAAACCACTTTTGCACTTGTATTAGTGTGGAAAAACCACTTTTCGCACTTGTGTTAGTGTTGAAAAACTACTTTTCGCACTTGTGTTAGTGTTGAAAAACCACTTTTCGCACTTGTGTTGGTGCAGGAAACCACTTTTGCACTTCTATTAGTGTGGAAAATACACTTTTTGCACTTGTGATAGTGTTGAAAAACCACTTTTCGCACTTGTGTTAGTGTTGAAAAACCACTTTTCGCACTTGTGTTAGTGTTGAAAAAACACTTTTCGCACTTTTGTTGGTGCAGGAAACCACTTTTGCACTTGTATTAGTGTGGAAAAACCACTTTTCGCACTTGTATTAGTGTGGAAAAACCACTTTTCGCACTTGTGTTAGTGTTGAAAAAACACTTTTCGCACTTGTGTTAGTGTTGAAAAACCACTTTTCGCACTTGTGTTGGTGCAGGAAACCACTTTTGCACTTCTACTAGTGTGGAAAAAACACTTTTTGCACTTGTGATAGTGTTGAAAAACCACTTTTCGCACTTGTGTTAGTGTTGAAAAACCACTTTTTGCACTTGTGTTAGTGTTGAAAAACCACTTTTCGCACTTGTGTTGGTGAAGGAAACCACTTTTGCACTTGTATTAGTGTGGAAAAAACACTTTTTGCACTTGTGATAGTGTTGAAAAACCACTTTTCGCACTTGTGTTAGTGTTGAAAAACCACTTTTCGCACTTGTGTTGGTGCAGGAAACCACTTTTGCACTTGTATTAGTGTGGAAAAAACCACTTTTCGCACTTGTGTTAGTGTTGAAAAACCACTTTTCGCACTTGTGTTAGTTTTGAAAAACCACTTTTCGCACCTGTGTTAGTGTTGAAAAACCACTTTTCGCACTTGTGTTGGTGCAGGAAACCACTTTTGCACTTGTATTAGTGTGGAAAAAACACTTTTTGCACTTGTGATAGTGTTGAAAAACCACTTTTGCACTTGTGTTAGTGTTGAAAAACCACTTTTCGCACTTGTGTTAGTGTTGAAAAACCACTTTTCGCACTTGTGTTAATGTTGAAAAACCACTTTTCGCACTTGTGTTGGTGCAGGAAACCACTTTTGCACTTGTATTAGTGTGGAAAAAACACTTTTTGCACTTGTGATAGTGTTGAAAAACCACTTTTCGCACTTGTGTTAATGTTGAAAAACCACTTTTCGCACTTGTGTTGGTGCAGGAAACCACTTTTGCACTTGTATTAGTGTGGAAAAACCACTTTTCGCACTTGTGTTAGTGTTGAAAAACCACTTTTCGCACTTGTGTTAGTGTTGAAAAACCACTTTTCGCACTTGTGTTGGTGCAGGAAACCACTTTTGCACTTCTATTAGTGTTGAAAAACCACTTTTCGCACTTGTGTTAGTGTTGAAAAACCACTTTTCGCACTTGTGTTAGTGTTGAAAAACCACTTTTCGCACTTGTGTTGGTGCACGAAACCACTTTTGCACTTGTATTAGTGTGGCAAAACCACTTTTCGCACTTGTGTTAGTGTTGAAAAACCACTTTTCGCACTTGTGTTAGTTTTGAAAAACCACTTTTCGCACCTGTGTTAGTGTTGAAAAACCACTTTTCGCACTTGTGTTGGTGCAGGAAACCACTTTTGCACTTGTATTAGTGTGGAAAAAACACTTTTTGCACTTGTGTTAGTGTTGAAAAACCACTTTTCGCACTTGTGTTAGTGTTGAAAAACCACTTTTCGCACTTGTGTTGGTGCAGGAAACCACTTTTGCACTTGTATTAGTGTGGAAAAATTTTTTTTTGCACTTGTGATAGTGTTGAAAAACCACTTTTCGCACTTGTGTTAATGTTGAAAAACCACTTTTCGCACTTGTGTTGGTGCAGGAAACCACTTTTGCACTTGTATTAGTGTGGAAAAACCACTTTTCGCACTTGTGTTAGTGTTGAAAAACCACTTTTCGCACTTGTGTTAGTGTTGAAAAACCACTTTTCGCACTTGTGTTGGTGCAGGAAACCACTTTTGCACTTCTATTAGTGTGGAAAAAACACTTTTTGCACTTGTGATAGTGTTGAAAAACCACTTTTCGCACTTGTGTTAGTGTGGAAAAAACACTTTTTGCACTTGTGATGGTGTTGAAAACCACTTTTCGCACTTGTGTTAGTGTTGAAAAACCACTTTTCGCACTTGTGTTAGTGCAGGAAACCACTTTTGCACTTGTATTAGTGTGGCAAAACCACTTTTCGCACTTGTGTTAGTGTTGAAAAACCACTTTTCGCACTTGTGTTAGTTTTGAAAAACCACTTTTTGCACTTGTGTTAGTGTTGAAAAACCACTTTTCGCACATGTGTTGGTGCAGGAAACCACTTTTGCACTTGTATTAGTGAGGAAAAACACTTTTTGCACTTGTGATAGTGTTGAAAAACCACTTTTCGCACTTGTGTTCGTGTTGAAAAACCTCTTTTCGCACTTGTGTTAGTGTTGAAAAACCACTTTTCGCACTTGTGTTGGTGCAGGAAACCACTTTTGCACTTGTATTAGTGTGAAAAAAACACTTTTTGCACTTGTGATAGTGTTGAAAAACCACTTTTCGCACTTGTGTTGGTGCAGGAAACCACTTTTGCACTTGTATTAGTGTGGAAAAACCACTTTTCGCACTTGTGTTAGTGTTGAAAAACCACTTTTCGCACTTGTGTTAGTGTTGAAAAACCACTTTTCGCACTTGTGTTGGTGCAGGAAACCACTTTTGCACTTGTATTAGTGTGGGAAAAACACTTTTTGCACTTGTGATAGTGTTGAAAAACCACTTTTCGCACTTGTGTTAGTGTTGAAAAACCACTTTTCGCACTTGTGTTGGTGCAGGACACCACTTTTGCACTTGTATTAGTGTGGAAAAACCACTTTTCGCACTTGTGTTAGTGTTGAAAAACCACTTTTGCACTTGTATTAGTGTGGAAAAAACACTTTTCGCACTTGTGTTAGTGTTGAAAAACCACTTTTCGCACTTGTGTTAGTGTTGAAAAACCACTTTTCACACTTGTGTTGGTGCAGGAAACCACTTTTGCACTTGTATTAGTGTGGAAAAAACACTTTTTGCACTTGTGATAATGTTGAAAAACCACTTTTCGCACTTGTGTTAGTGTTGAAAAACCACTTTTCGCACTTGTGTTAATGTTGAAAAACCACTTTTCGCACTTGTGTTGGTGCAGGAAACCACTTTTGCACTTGTATTAGTGTGGAAAAAACACTTTTTGCACTTGTGATAGTGTTGAAAAACCACATTTCACACTTGTGTTAGTGTTGAAAAACCACTTTTAGCACTTGTGTTGGTGCAGGAAACCACTTTTGCACTTGTATTAGTGTGGAAAAACCACTTTTCGCACTTTTGTTAGTGTTGAAAAATCACTTTTCTCACTTGAGTTAGTGTTGAAAAACCACTTTTCGCACTTGTGTTGGTGCAGGAAACCACTTTTGCACTTGTATTAGTGTGGAAAAAACACTTTTTGCACTTGTGATAGTGTTGAAAAACCACTTTTCGCACTTGTGTTAGTGTTGAAAAACCACTTTTCGCACTTGTGTTGGTGCAAGAAACCACTTTTGCACTTGTATTAGTTTGGAAAAACCACTTTTCGCACTTGTGATAGTGTTGAAAAACCACTTTTCGCGCTTGTGTTAGTGTTGAAAAACCACTTTTCGCACTTGTGTTGGTGCAGGAAACCACTTCTGCACTTGTATTAGTGTGGAAAAACCACTTTTCGCACTTGTGTTAGTGTTGAAAAACCACTTTTCGCACTTGTGTTAGTGTTGAAAAACCACTTTTCGCACTTGTGTTGGTGCAGGAAACCACTTTTGCACTTCTATTAGTGTGGAAAAAACACTTTTTGCACTTGTGATAGTGTTGAAAAACCACTTTTCGCACTTGTGTTAGTGTTGAAAAAACACTTTTCGCACTTGTGTTAGTGTTGAAAAACCACTTTTCGCACTTGTGTTGGTGCAGGAAACCACTTTTGCACTTCTATTAGTGTGGAAAATACACTTTTTGCACTTGTGATAGTGTTGAAAAACCACTTTTCGCACTTGTGTTAGTGTTGAAAAACTACTTTTCGCACTTGTGTTAGTGTTGAAAAACCACTTTTCGCACTTGTGTTGGTGCAGGAAACCACTTTTGCACTTGTATTAGTGTGGAAAAACCACTTTTCGCACTTGTGTTAGTGTGGAAAAAACACTTTTTGCACTTGTGATGGTGTTGAAAAACCACTTTTCGCACTTGTGTTAGTGTTGAAAAACCACTTTTCGCACTTGTGTTGGTGCAGGAAACCACTTTTGCACTTGTATTAGTGTGGCAAAACCACTTTTCGCACTTGTGTTAGTGTTGAAAAACCACTTTTCGCACTTGTGTTAGTTTTGAAAAACCACTTTTCGCACCTGTGTTAGTGTTGAAAAACCACTTTTCGCACTTGTGTTGGTGCAGGAAACCACTTTTGCACTTGTATTAGTGTGGAAAAAACACTTTTTGCACTTGTGATAGTGTTGAAAAACCACTTTTCGCACTTGTGTTAGTGTTGAAAAACCACTTTTCGCACTTGTGTTAGTGTTGAAAAACCACTTTTCGCACTTGTGTTGGTGCAGGAAACCACTTTTGCACTTGTATTAGTGTGGAAAAAACAATTTTTGCACTTGTGATAGTGTTGAAAAACCACTTTTCGCACTTGTGTTAATGTTGAAAAACCACTTTTCGCACTTGTGTTAGTGTTGAAAAACCACTTTTCGCACTTGTATTGGTGCAGGAAACCACTTTTGCACTTCTTTTAGTGTGGAAAAAACACTTTTTGCACTTGTGATAGTGTTGAAAAACCACTTTTCGCACTTGTGTTAGTGTGGAAAAAACACTTTTTGCACTTGTGATGGTGTTGAAAAACCACTTTTCGCACTTGTGTTAGTGTTGAAAAACCACTTTTCGCACTTGTGTTGGTGCAGGAAACCACTTTTGCACTTGTATTAGTGTGGCAAAACCACTTTTCGCACTTGTGTTAGTGTTGAAAAACCACTTTTCGCACTTGTGTTAGTTTTGAAAAACCACTTTTCACACCTGTGTTAGTGTTGAAAAACCACTTTTCGCACTTGTGTTGGTGCAGGAAACCACTTTTGCACTTGTATTAGTGTGGAAAAAACACTTTTTGCACTTGTGATAGTGTTGAAAAACCACTTTTCGCACTTGTGTTAGTGTTGAAAAACCACTTTTCGCACTTGTGTTAGTGTTGAAAAACCACTTTTCGCACTTGTGTTGGTGCAGGAAACCACTTTTGCACTTGTATTAGTGTGGAAAAAACAATTTTTGCACTTGTGATAGTGTTGAAAAACCACTTTTCGCACTTGTGTTAATGTTGAAAAACCACTTTTCGCACTTGTGTTAGTGTTGAAAAACCACTTTTCGCACTTGTATTGGTGCAGGAAACCACTTTTGCACTTTTTTAGTGTGGAAAAAACACTTTTTGCACTTGTGATAGTGTTGAAAAACCACTTTTCGCACTTGTGTTAGTGTGGAAAAAACACTTTTTGCACTTGTGATGGTGTTGAAAAACCACTTTTCGCACTTGTGTTAGTGTTGAAAAACCACTTTTCGCACTTGTGTTAGTGCAGGAAACCACTTTTGCACGTGTATTAGTGTGGCAAAACCACTTTTCGCACTTGTGTTCGTGTTGAAAAACCACTTTTCGCACTTGTGTTAGTGTTGAAAAACCACTTTTCGCACTTGTGTTGGTGCAGGAAACCACTTTTGCACTTGTATTAGTGTGGGAAAAACACTTTTTGCACTTGTGATAGTGTTGAAAAACCACTTTTCGCACTTGTGTTAGTGTTGAAAAACCACTTTTCGCACTTGTGTTAGTGTTGAAAAACCACTTTTCGCACTTGTGTTAGTTTTGAAAAACCACTTTTTGCACTTGTGTTAGTGTTGAAAAACCACTTTTCGCACATGTGTTGGTGCAGGAAACCACTTTTGCACTTGTATTAGTGAGGAAAAAACACTTTTTGCACTTGTGATAGTGTTGAAAAACCACTTTTCGCACTTGTGTTCGTGTTGAAAAACCACTTTTCGCACTTGTGTTAGTGTTGAAAAACCACTTTTCGCACTTGTGTTGGTGCAGGAAACCACTTTTGCACTTGTATTAGTGTGGAAAAAACACTTTTTGCACTTGTGATAGTGTTGAAAAACCACTTTTCGCACTTGTGTTGGTGCAGGAAACCACTTTTGCACTTGTATTAGTGTGGGAAAAACACTTTTTGCACTTGTGATAGTGTTGAAAAACCACTTTTCGCACTTGTGTTAGTGTTGAAAAACCACTTTTCGCACTTGTGTTAGTGTTGAAAAACCACTTTTCGCACTTGTGTTGGTGCAGGAAACCACTTTTGCACTTGTATTAGTGTGGGAAAAACACTTTTTGCACTTGTGATAGTGTTGAAAAACCACTTTTCGCACTTGTGTTAGTGTTGAAAAACCACTTTTCGCACTTGAGTTGGTGCAGGACACCACTTTTGCACTTGTATTAGTGTGGAAAAACCACTTTTCGCACTTGTGTTAGTGTTGAAAAACCACTTTTCGCACTTGTGTTAGTGTTGAAAAACCACTTTTCGCACTTGTGTTAGTGTTGAAAAACCACTTTTCGCACTTGTGTTGGTGCAGGAAATCACTTTTGCACTTGTATTAGTGTGGAAAAAACACTTTTTGCACTTGTGATAGTGTTGAAAAACCACTTTTCGCACTTGTGTTAGTGTTGAAAAACCACTTTTCGCACTTGTGTTGGTGCAGGAAACCACTTTTGCACTTGTATTAGTGTGGAAAAACCACTTTTCGCACTTGTGTTAGTGTTGAAAAACCACTTTTCGCACTTGTGTTAGTGTTGAAAAACCACTTTTTGCCCTTGTGTTATTGTTGAAAAACCACTTTTCGCACTTGTGTTGGTGCAGGAAACCACTTTTGCACTTGTGTTAGTGTTGAAAAACCACTTTTCGCACTTGTGTTAGTGTTGAAAAACCACTTTTCGCACTTGTGTTGGTGCAGGAAACCACTTTTGCACTTGTATTAGTGTGGAAAAAAGACTTTTCGCACTTGTGTTAGTGTTGAAAAACCACTTTTCGCACTTGTGTTAGTGTTGAAAAACCACTTTTCGCACTTGTGTTAGTGTTGAAAAACCACTTTTCGCACTTGTGTTGGTGCGGGAAACCACTTTTGCACTTGTTTTGGTGTGGGAAAAACACTTTTTGCTCTTGTGATAGTGTTGAAAAAACACTTTTCGCACTTGTGTTGGTGTTGAAAAACCACTTTTCGCACTTGTGTTGGTGCAGGAAACCACTTTTGCCCTTGTATTAGTGTGGAAAAACCACTTTTCGCACTTGTGTTAGTGTTGAAAAACCACTTTTCGCACTTGTGTTGGTGCAGGAAACCACTTTTGCACTTGTATTAGGGTGGAAAAAACACTTTTCGCACTTGTGTTAGTGTTGAAAAACCACTTTTCGCACTTGTGTTAGTGTTGAAAAACCACTTTACGCACTTGTGTTGGTGCAGGAAACCACTTTTGCACTTGTATTAGTGTGGAAAAAACACTTTTTGCACTTGTGATAGTGTTGAAAAACCACTTTTCGCACTTGTGTTAGTGTTGAAAAACCACTTTTTGCACTTGTGTTGGTGCAGGAAACCACTTTTGCACTTGTATTAGTGTGGCAAAACCACTTTTCGCACTTGTGTTAGTGTTGAAAAACCACTTTTCGCACTTGTGTTAGTTTTGAAAAACCACTTTTTGCACTTGTGTTAGTGTTGAAAAACCACTTTTCGCACTTGTGTTGGTGCAGGAAACCACTTTTGCACTTGTATTAGTGAGGAAAAAACACTTTTCGCACTTGTGTTAGTGTTGAAAAACCACTTTTCACACTTGTGTTAGTTTTGAAAAACCACTTTTTGCACTTGTGTTAGTGTTGAAAAACCACTTTTCGCACATGTGTTGGTGCAGGAAACCACTTTTGCACTTGTATTAGTGAGGAAAAAACACTTTTTGCACTTGTGATAGTGTTGAAAAACCACTTTTCGCACTTGTGTTCGTGTTGAAAAACCACTTTTCGCACTTGTGTTAGTGTTGAAAAACCACTTTTCGCACTTGTGTTGGTGCAGGAAACCACTTTTGCACTTGTATTAGTGTAAAAAAAACACTTTTTGCACTTGTAATAGTGTTGAAAAACCACTTTTCGCACTTGTGTTGGTGCAGGAAACCACTTTTGCACTTGTATTAGTGTGGAAAAACCACTTTTCGCACTTGTGTTAGTGTTGAAAAACCACTTTTCGCACTTGTGTTAGTGTTGAAAAACCACTTTTCGCACTTGTGTTGGTGCAGGAAACCACTTTTGCACTTGTATTAGTGTGGAAAAAACACTTTTTGCACTTGTGTTAGTGTTGAAAAACCACTTTTCGCACTTGTGTTAGTGTTGAAAAACCACTTTTCGCACTTGTGTTGGTGCAGGAAACCACTTTTGCACTTGTATTAGTGTGGAAAAAACACTTTTCGCACTTGTGTTAGTGTTGAAAAACCACTTTTCGCACTTGTGTTAATGTTGAAAAACCACTTTTCGCACTTGTGTTGGTGCAGGAAACCACTTTTGCACTTGTATTGGTGTGGGAAAAACACTTTTTGCTCTTGTGATAGTGTTGAAAAAACACTTTTCGCACTTGTGTTGGTGTTGAAAAACCACTTTTCGCACTTGTGTTGGTGCAGGAAACCACTTTTGCCCTTGTATTAGTGTGGAAAAACCACTTTTCGCACTTGTGTTAGTGTTGAAAAACCACTTTTCGCACTTGTGTTCGTGTTGAAAAACCACTTTTCGCACTTGTGTTAGTGTTGTAAAACCACTTTTCGCACTTGTGTTGGTGCAGGAAACCACTTTTGCACTTCTTTTAGTGTGGAAAAAACACTTTTTGCACTTGTGATAGTGTTGAAAAACCACTTTTCGCACTTGTGTTAGTGTGGAAAAAACACTTTTTGCACTTGTGATGGTGTTGAAAAACCACTTTTCGCACTTGTGTTAGTGTTGAAAAACCACTTTTCGCACTTGTGTTGGTGCAGGAAACCACTTTTGCACTTGTATTAGTGTGGCAAAACCACTTTTCGCACTTGTGTTAGTGTTGAAAAACCACTTTTCGCACTTGTGTTAGTTTTGAAAAACCACTTTTCGCACCTGTGTTAGTGTTGAAAAACCACTTTTCGCACTTGTGTTGGTGCAGGAAACCACTTTTGCACTTGTATTAGTGTGGAAAAAACACTTTTTGCACTTGTGATAGTGTTGAAAAACCACTTTTCGCACTTGTGTTAGTGTTGAAAAACCACTTTTCGCACTTGTGTTAGTGTTGAAAAACCACTTTTCGCACTTGTGTTGGTGCAGGAAACCACTTTTGCACTTGTATTAGTGTGGAAAAAACAATTTTTGCACTTGTGATAGTGTTGAAAAACCACTTTTCGCACTTGTGTTAATGTTGAAAAACCACTTTTCGCACTTGTGTTAGTGTTGAAAAACCACTTTTCGCACTTGTATTGGTGCAGGAAACCACTTTTGCACTTCTTTTAGTGTGGAAAAAACACTTTTTGCACTTGTGATAGTGTTGAAAAACCACTTTTCGCACTTGTGTTAGTGTGGAAAAAACACTTTTTGCACTTGTGATGGTGTTGAAAAACCACTTTTCGCACTTGTGTTAGTGTTGAAAAACCACTTTTCGCACTTGTGTTGGTGCAGGAAACCACTTTTGCACTTGTATTAGTGTGGCAAAACCACTTTTCGCACTTGTGTTCGTGTTGAAAAACCACTTTTCGCACTTGTGTTAGTGTTGAAAAACCACTTTTCGCACTTGTGTTGGTGCAGGAAACCACTTTTGCACTTGTATTAGTGTGGGAAAAACACTTTTTGCACTTGTGATAGTGTTGAAAAACCACTTTTCGCACTTGTGTTAGTGTTGAAAAACCACTTTTCGCACTTGTGTTAGTGTTGAAAAACCACTTTTCGCACTTGTGTTAGTTTTGAAAAACCACTTTTTGCACTTGTGTTAGTGTTGAAAAACCACTTTTCGCACATGTGTTGGTGCAGGAAACCACTTTTGCACTTGTATTAGTGAGGAAAAAACACTTTTTGCACTTGTGATAGTGTTGAAAAACCACTTTTCGCACTTGTGTTCGTGTTGAAAAACCACTTTTCGCACTTGTGTTAGTGTTGAAAAACCACTTTTCGCACTTGTGTTGGTGCAGGAAACCACTTTTGCACTTGTATTAGTGTGGAAAAAACACTTTTTGCACTTGTGATAGTGTTGAAAAACCACTTTTCGCACTTGTGTTGGTGCAGGAAACCACTTTTGCACTTGTATTAGTGTGGGAAAAACACTTTTTGCACTTGTGATAGTGTTGAAAAACCACTTTTCGCACTTGTGTTAGTGTTGAAAAACCACTTTTCGCACTTGTGTTAGTGTTGAAAAACCACTTTTCGCACTTGTGTTGGTGCAGGAAACCACTTTTGCACTTGTATTAGTGTGGGAAAAACACTTTTTGCACTTGTGATAGTGTTGAAAAACCACTTTTCGCACTTGTGTTAGTGTTGAAAAACCACTTTTCGCACTTGAGTTGGTGCAGGACACCACTTTTGCACTTGTATTAGTGTGGAAAAACCACTTTTCGCACTTGTGTTAGTGTTGAAAAACCACTTTTCGCACTTGTGTTAGTGTTGAAAAACCACTTTTCGCACTTGTGTTAGTGTTGAAAAACCACTTTTCGCACTTGTGTTGGTGCAGGAAATCACTTTTGCACTTGTATTAGTGTGGAAAAAACACTTTTTGCACTTGTGATAGTGTTGAAAAACCACTTTTCGCACTTGTGTTAGTGTTGAAAAACCACTTTTCGCACTTGTGTTGGTGCAGGAAACCACTTTTGCACTTGTATTAGTGTGGAAAAACCACTTTTCGCACTTGTGTTAGTGTTGAAAAACCACTTTTCGCACTTGTGTTAGTGTTGAAAAACCACTTTTTGCCCTTGTGTTATTGTTGAAAAACCACTTTTCGCACTTGTGTTGGTGCAGGAAACCACTTTTGCACTTGTGTTAGTGTTGAAAAACCACTTTTCGCACTTGTGTTAGTGTTGAAAAACCACTTTTCGCACTTGTGTTGGTGCAGGAAACCACTTTTGCACTTGTATTAGTGTGGAAAAAAGACTTTTCGCACTTGTGTTAGTGTTGAAAAACCACTTTTCGCACTTGTGTTAGTGTTGAAAAACCACTTTTCGCACTTGTGTTAGTGTTGAAAAACCACTTTTCGCACTTGTGTTGGTGCGGGAAACCACTTTTGCACTTGTTTTGGTGTGGGAAAAACACTTTTTGCTCTTGTGATAGTGTTGAAAAAACACTTTTCGCACTTGTGTTGGTGTTGAAAAACCACTTTTCGCACTTGTGTTGGTGCAGGAAACCACTTTTGCCCTTGTATTAGTGTGGAAAAACCACTTTTCGCACTTGTGTTAGTGTTGAAAAACCACTTTTCGCACTTGTGTTGGTGCAGGAAACCACTTTTGCACTTGTATTAGGGTGGAAAAAACACTTTTCGCACTTGTGTTAGTGTTGAAAAACCACTTTTCGCACTTGTGTTAGTGTTGAAAAACCACTTTACGCACTTGTGTTGGTGCAGGAAACCACTTTTGCACTTGTATTAGTGTGGAAAAAACACTTTTTGCACTTGTGATAGTGTTGAAAAACCACTTTTCGCACTTGTGTTAGTGTTGAAAAACCACTTTTTGCACTTGTGTTGGTGCAGGAAACCACTTTTGCACTTGTATTAGTGTGGCAAAACCACTTTTCGCACTTGTGTTAGTGTTGAAAAACCACTTTTTGCACTTGTGTTAGTTTTGAAAAACCACTTTTTGCACTTGTGTTAGTGTTGAAAAACCACTTTTCGCACTTGTGTTGGTGCAGGAAACCACTTTTGCACTTGTATTAGTGAGGAAAAAACACTTTTCGCACTTGTGTTAGTGTTGAAAAACCACTTTTCACACTTGTGTTAGTTTTGAAAAACCACTTTTTGCACTTGTGTTAGTGTTGAAAAACCACTTTTCGCACATGTGTTGGTGCAGGAAACCACTTTTGCACTTGTATTAGTGAGGAAAAAACACTTTTTGCACTTGTGATAGTGTTGAAAAACCACTTTTCGCACTTGTGTTCGTGTTGAAAAACCACTTTTCGCACTTGTGTTAGTGTTGAAAAACCACTTTTCGCACTTGTGTTGGTGCAGGAAACCACTTTTGCACTTGTATTAGTGTAAAAAAAACACTTTTTGCACTTGTAATAGTGTTGAAAAACCACTTTTCGCACTTGTGTTGGTGCAGGAAACCACTTTTGCACTTGTATTAGTGTGGAAAAACCACTTTTCGCACTTGTGTTAGTGTTGAAAAACCACTTTTCGCACTTGTGTTAGTGTTGAAAAACCACTTTTCGCACTTGTGTTGGTGCAGGAAACCACTTTTGCACTTGTATTAGTGTGGAAAAAACACTTTTTGCACTTGTGTTAGTGTTGAAAAACCACTTTTCGCACTTGTGTTAGTGTTGAAAAACCACTTTTCGCACTTGTGTTGGTGCAGGAAACCACTTTTGCACTTGTATTAGTGTGGAAAAAACACTTTTCGCACTTGTGTTAGTGTTGAAAAACCACTTTTCGCACTTGTGTTAATGTTGAAAAACCACTTTTCGCACTTGTGTTGGTGCAGGAAACCACTTTTGCACTTGTATTGGTGTGGGAAAAACACTTTTTGCTCTTGTGATAGTGTTGAAAAAACACTTTTCGCACTTGTGTTGGTGTTGAAAAACCACTTTTCGCACTTGTGTTGGTGCAGGAAACCACTTTTGCCCTTGTATTAGTGTGGAAAAACCACTTTTCGCACTTGTGTTAGTGTGGCAAAACCACTTTTCGCACTTGTGTTCGTGTTGAAAAACCACTTTTCGCACTTGTGTTAGTGTTGAAAAACCACTTTTCGCACTTGTGTTGGTGCAGGAAACCACTTTTGCACTTGTATTAGTGTGGGAAAAACACTTTTTGCACTTGTGATAGTGTTGAAAAACCACTTTTCGCACTTGTGTTAGTGTTGAAAAACCACTTTTCGCACTTGTGTTAGTGTTGAAAAACCACTTTTCGCACTTGTGTTAGTTTTGAAAAACCACTTTTTGCACTTGTGTTAGTGTTGAAAAACCACTTTTCGCACATGTGTTGGTGCAGGAAACCACTTTTGCACTTGTATTAGTGAGGAAAAAACACTTTTTGCACTTGTGATAGTGTTGAAAAACCACTTTTCGCACTTGTGTTCGTGTTGAAAAACCACTTTTCGCACTTGTGTTAGTGTTGAAAAACCACTTTTCGCACTTGTGTTGGTGCAGGAAACCACTTTTGCACTTGTATTAGTGTGGAAAAAACACTTTTTGCACTTGTGATAGTGTTGAAAAACCACTTTTCGCACTTGTGTTGGTGCAGGAAACCACTTTTGCACTTGTATTAGTGTGGGAAAAACACTTTTTGCACTTGTGATAGTGTTGAAAAACCACTTTTCGCACTTGTGTTAGTGTTGAAAAACCACTTTTCGCACTTGTGTTAGTGTTGAAAAACCACTTTTCGCACTTGTGTTGGTGCAGGAAACCACTTTTGCACTTGTATTAGTGTGGGAAAAACACTTTTTGCACTTGTGATAGTGTTGAAAAACCACTTTTCGCACTTGTGTTAGTGTTGAAAAACCACTTTTCGCACTTGAGTTGGTGCAGGACACCACTTTTGCACTTGTATTAGTGTGGAAAAACCACTTTTCGCACTTGTGTTAGTGTTGAAAAACCACTTTTCGCACTTGTGTTAGTGTTGAAAAACCACTTTTCGCACTTGTGTTAGTGTTGAAAAACCACTTTTCGCACTTGTGTTGGTGCAGGAAATCACTTTTGCACTTGTATTAGTGTGGAAAAAACACTTTTTGCACTTGTGATAGTGTTGAAAAACCACTTTTCGCACTTGTGTTAGTGTTGAAAAACCACTTTTCGCACTTGTGTTGGTGCAGGAAACCACTTTTGCACTTGTATTAGTGTGGAAAAACCACTTTTCGCACTTGTGTTAGTGTTGAAAAACCACTTTTCGCACTTGTGTTAGTGTTGAAAAACCACTTTTTGCCCTTGTGTTATTGTTGAAAAACCACTTTTCGCACTTGTGTTGGTGCAGGAAACCACTTTTGCACTTGTGTTAGTGTTGAAAAACCACTTTTCGCACTTGTGTTAGTGTTGAAAAACCACTTTTCGCACTTGTGTTGGTGCAGGAAACCACTTTTTGCACTTGTATTAGTGTGGAAAAAAGACTTTTCGCACTTGTGTTAGTGTTGAAAAACCACTTTTCGCACTTGTGTTAGTGTTGAAAAACCACTTTTCGCACTTGTGTTAGTGTTGAAAAACCACTTTTCGCACTTGTGTTGGTGCGGGGAAACCACTTTTGCACTTGTTTTGGTGTGGGAAAAACACTTTTTGCTCTTGTGATAGTGTTGAAAAAACACTTTTCGCACTTGTGTTGGTGTTGAAAAAACCACTTTTCGCACTTGTGTTGGTGCAGGAAACCACTTTTGCCCTTGTATTAGTGTGGAAAAACCACTTTTCGCACTTGTGTTAGTGTTGAAAAACCACTTTTCGCACTTGTGTTGGTGCAGGAAACCACTTTTGCACTTGTATTAGGGTGGAAAAAACACTTTTCGCACTTGTGTTAGTGTTGAAAAACCACTTTTCGCACTTGTGTTAGTGTTGAAAAACCACTTTACGCACTTGTGTTGGTGCAGGAAACCACTTTTGCACTTGTATTAGTGTGGAAAAAACACTTTTTGCACTTGTGATAGTGTTGAAAAACCACTTTTCGCACTTGTGTTAGTGTTGAAAAACCACTTTTTGCACTTGTGTTGGTGCAGGAAACCACTTTTGCACTTGTATTAGTGTGGCAAAACCACTTTTCGCACTTGTGTTAGTGTTGAAAAACCACTTTTCGCACTTGTGTTAGTTTTGAAAAACCACTTTTTGCACTTGTGTTAGTGTTGAAAAACCACTTTTCGCACTTGTGTTGGTGCAGGAAACCACTTTTGCACTTGTATTAGTGAGGAAAAAACACTTTTCGCACTTGTGTTAGTGTTGAAAAACCACTTTTCACACTTGTGTTAGTTTTGAAAAACCACTTTTTGCACTTGTGTTAGTGTTGAAAAACCACTTTTCGCACATGTGTTGGTGCAGGAAACCACTTTTGCACTTGTATTAGTGAGGAAAAAACACTTTTTGCACTTGTGATAGTGTTGAAAAACCAACTTTTCGCACTTGTGTTCGTGTTGAAAAACCACTTTTCGCACTTGTGTTAGTGTTGAAAAACCACTTTTCGCACTTGTGTTGGTGCAGGAAACCACTTTTGCACTTGTATTAGTGTAAAAAAAACACTTTTTGCACTTGTAATAGTGTTGAAAAACCACTTTTCGCACTTGTGTTGGTGCAGGAAACCACTTTTGCACTTGTATTAGTGTGGAAAAACCACTTTTCGCACTTGTGTTAGTGTTGAAAAACCACTTTTCGCACTTGTGTTAGTGTTGAAAAACCACTTTTCGCACTTGTGTTGGTGCAGGAAACCACTTTTGCACTTGTATTAGTGTGGAAAAAACACTTTTTGCACTTGTGTTAGTGTTGAAAAACCACTTTTCGCACTTGTGTTAGTGTTGAAAAACCACTTTTCGCACTTGTGTTGGTGCAGGAAACCACTTTTGCACTTGTATTAGTGTGGAAAAAACACTTTTCGCACTTGTGTTAGTGTTGAAAAACCACTTTTCGCACTTGTGTTAATGTTGAAAAACCACTTTTCGCACTTGTGTTGGTGCAGGAAACCACTTTTGCACTTGTATTGGTGTGGGAAAAACACTTTTTGCTCTTGTGATAGTGTTGAAAAAACACTTTTCGCACTTGTGTTGGTGTTTGAAAAACCACTTTTCGCACTTGTGTTGGTGCAGGAAACCACTTTTGCCCTTGTATTAGTGTGGAAAAACCACTTTTCGCACTTGTGTTAGTGTTGAAAAACCACTTTTCGCACTTGTGTTCGTGTTGAAAAACCACTTTTCGCACTTGTGTTAGTGTTGTAAAACCACTTTTCGCACTTGTGTTGGTGCAGGAAACCACTTTTGCACTTCTTTTAGTGTGGAAAAAACACTTTTTGCACTTGTGATAGTGTTGAAAAACCACTTTTCGCACTTGTGTTAGTGTGGAAAAAACACTTTTTGCACTTGTGATGGTGTTGAAAAACCACTTTTCGCACTTGTGTTAGTGTTGAAAAACCACTTTTCGCACTTGTGTTGGTGCAGGAAACCACTTTTGCACTTGTATTAGTGTGGCAAAACCACTTTTCGCACTTGTGTTAGTGTTGAAAAACCACTTTTCGCACTTGTGTTAGTTTTGAAAAACCACTTTTCGCACCTGTGTTAGTGTTGAAAAACCACTTTTCGCACTTGTGTTGGTGCAGGAAACCACTTTTGCACTTGTATTAGTGTGGAAAAAAACACTTTTTGCACTTGTGATAGTGTTGAAAAACACTTTTCGCACTTGTGTTAGTGTTGAAAAAACCACTTTTCGCACTTGTGTTAGTGTTGAAAAACCACTTTTCGCACTTGTGTTGGTGCAGGAAACCACTTTTGCACTTGTATTAGTGTGGAAAAAACAATTTTTGCACTTGTGATAGTGTTGAAAAACCACTTTTCGCACTTGTGTTAATGTTGAAAAACCACTTTTCGCACTTGTGTTAGTGTTGAAAAACCACTTTTCGCACTTGTATTGGTGCAGGAAACCACTTTTGCACTTCTTTTAGTGTGGAAAAAACACTTTTTGCACTTGTGATAGTGTTGAAAAACCACTTTTCGCACTTGTGTTAGTGTGAAAAAACACTTTTTGCACTTGTGATGGTGTTGAAAAACCACTTTTCGCACTTGTGTTAGTGTTGAAAAACCACTTTTCGCACTTGTGTTGGTGCAGGAAACCACTTTTGCACTTGTATTAGTGTGGCAAAACCACTTTTCGCACTTGTGTTCGTGTTGAAAAACCACTTTTCGCACTTGTGTTAGTGTTGAAAAACCACTTTTCGCACTTGTGTTGGTGCAGGAAACCACTTTTGCACTTGTATTAGTGTGGGAAAAACACTTTTTGCACTTGTGATAGTGTTGAAAAACCACTTTTCGCACTTGTGTTAGTGTTGAAAAACCACTTTTCGCACTTGTGTTAGTGTTGAAAAACCACTTTTCGCACTTGTGTTAGTTTTGAAAAACCACTTTTTGCACTTGTGTTAGTGTTGAAAAAACCACTTTTCGCACATGTGTTGGTGCAGGAAACCACTTTTGCACTTGTATTAGTGAGGAAAAAACACTTTTTGCACTTGTGATAGTGTTGAAAAACCACTTTTCGCACTTGTGTTCGTGTTGAAAAACACTTTTCGCACTTGTGTTAGTGTTGAAAAACCACTTTTCGCACTTGTGTTGGTGCAGGGAAACCACTTTTGCACTTGTATTAGTGTGGAAAAAACACTTTTTGCACTTGTGATAGTGTTGAAAAACCACTTTTCGCACTTGTGTTGGTGCAGGAAACCACTTTTGCACTTGTATTAGTGTGGGAAAAACACTTTTTTGCACTTGTGATAGTGTTGAAAAACCACTTTTCGCACTTGTGTTAGTGTTGAAAAACCACTTTTCGCACTTGTGTTAGTGTTGAAAACCACTTTTCGCACTTGTGTTGGTGCAGGAAACCACTTTTGCACTTGTATTAGTGTGGGAAAAACACTACTTGTGATAGTGTTGAAAAACCACTTTTCGCACTTGTGTTAGTGTTGAAAAACCACTTTTCGCACTTGAGTTGGTGCAGGACACCACTTTTGCACTTGTATTAATTAGTGTGGAAAAACCACTTTTCGCACTTGTGTTAGTGTTGAAAAACCACTTTTCGCACTTGTGTTAGTGTTGAAAAACCACTTTTCGCACTTGTGTTAGTGTTGAAAAACCACTTTTCGCACTTGTGTTGGTGCAGGAAATCACTTTTGCACTTGTATTAGTGTGGAAAAAACACTTTTTGCACTTGTGATAGTGTTGAAAAACCACTTTTCGCACTTGTGTTAGTGTTGAAAAACCACTTTTCGCACTTGTGTTGGTGCAGGAAACCACTTTTGCACTTGTATTAGTGTGGAAAAACCACTTTTCGCACTTGTGTTAGTGTTGAAAAACCACTTTTCGCACTTGTGTTAGTGTTGAAAAACCACTTTTTGCCCTTGTGTTATTGTTGAAAAACCACTTTTCGCACTTGTGTTGGTGCAGGAAACCACTTTTGCACTTGTGTTAGTGTTGAAAAACCACTTTTCGCACTTGTGTTAGTGTTGAAAAACCACTTTTCGCACTTGTGTTGGTGCAGGAAACCACTTTTGCACTTGTATTAGTGTGGAAAAAAGACTTTTCGCACTTGTGTTAGTGTTGAAAAACCACTTTTCGCACTTGTGTTAGTGTTGAAAAACCACTTTTCGCACTTGTGTTAGTGTTGAAAAACCACTTTTCGCACTTGTGTTGGTGCGGGAAACCACTTTTGCACTTGTTTTGGTGTGGGAAAAACACTTTTTGCTCTTGTGATAGTGTTGAAAAAACACTTTTCGCACTTGTGTTGGTGTTGAAAAACCACTTTTCGCACTTGTGTTGGTGCAGGAAACCACTTTTGCCCTTGTATTAGTGTGGAAAAACCACTTTTCGCACTTGTGTTAGTGTTGAAAAACCACTTTTCGCACTTGTGTTGGTGCAGGAAACCACTTTTGCACTTGTATTAGGGTGGAAAAAACACTTTTCGCACTTGTGTTAGTGTTGAAAAACCACTTTTCGCACTTGTGTTAGTGTTGAAAAACCACTTTACGCACTTGTGTTGGTGCAGGAAACCACTTTTGCACTTGTATTAGTGTGGAAAAAACACTTTTTGCACTTGTGATAGTGTTGAAAAACCACTTTTCGCACTTGTGTTAGTGTTGAAAAACCACTTTTTGCACTTGTGTTGGTGCAGGAAACCACTTTTGCACTTGTATTAGTGTGCAAAACCACTTTTCGCACTTGTGTTAGTGTTGAAAAACCACTTTTTGCACTTGTGTTAGTTTGAAAAACCACTTTTTGCACTTGTGTTAGTGTTGAAAAACCACTTTTCGCACTTGTGTTGGTGAGAGAAACCACTTTTGCACTTGTATTAGTGAGTGAAAAAACACTTTTCGCACTTGTGTTAGTGTTGAAAAACCACTTTTCACACTTGTGGTTAGTTTTGAAAAACCACCTTTTTGCACTTGTGTTAGTGTTGAAAAACCACTTTTCGCACATGTGTTGGTGCAGGAAACCACTTTTGCACTTGTATTAGTGAGGAAAAAACACTTTTTGCACTTGTGATAGTGTTGAAAAACCACTTTCGCACTTGTGTTCGTGTTGAAAAACCACTTTTCGCACTTGTGTTAGTGTTGAAAAACCACTTTTCGCACTTGTGTTGGTGCAGGAAACCACTTTTGCACTTGTATTAGTGTAAAAAAAACACTTTTTGCACTTGTAATAGTGTTGAAAAACCACTTTTCGCACTTGTGTTGGTGCAGGAAACCACTTTTGCACTTGTATTAGTGTGGAAAAACCACTTTTCGCACTTGTGTTAGTGTTGAAAAACCACTTTTCGCACTTGTGTTAGTGTTGAAAAACCACTTTTCGCACTTGTGTTGGTGCAGGAAACCACTTTTGCACTTGTATTAGTGTGGAAAAAAACACTTTTTGCACTTGTGTTAGTGTTGAAAACCACTTTTCGGCACTTGTGTTAGTGTTGAAAAACCACTTTTCGCACTTGTGTTGGTGCAGGAAACCACTTTTGCACTTGTATTAGTGTGGAAAAAACACTTTTCGCACTTGTGTTAGTGTTGAAAAACCACTTTTCGCACTTGTGTTAATGTTGAAAACCACTTTTCGCACTTGTGTTGGTGCAGGAAACCACTTTTGCACTTGTATTGGTGTGGGAAAAACACTTTTTGCTCTTGTGATAGTGTTGAAAAAACACTTTTCGCACTTGTGTTGGTGTTGAAAAACCACTTTCCGCACTTGTGTTGGTGCAGGAAACCACTTTTGCCCTTGTATTAGTGTGGAAAAACCACTTTTCGCACTTGTGTTAGTGTTGAAAACCACTTTTCGCACTTGTGTTCGTGTTGAAAAACCACTTTTCGCACTTGTGTTAGTGTTGTAAAACCACTTTTCGCACTTGTGTTGGTGCAGGAAACCACTTTTGCACTTGTATTAGTGTAAAAAAAAACACTTTTTGCACTTGTAATAGTGTTGAAAAACCACTTTTCGCACTTGTGTTGGTGCAGGAACCACTTTTGCACTTGTATTAGTGTGGAAAAACCACTTTTCGCACTTGTGTTAGTGTTGAAAAACCACTTTTCGCACTTGTGTTAGTGTTGAAAAACCACTTTTCGCACATGTGTTGGTGCAGGAAACCCTTTTGCACTTGTATTAGTGTGGAAAAAACACTTTTTGCACTTGTGTTAGTGTTGAAAAACCACTTTTCGCACTTGTGTTAGTGTTGAAAAACCCACTTTTCGCACTTGTGTTGGTGCAGGAAACCACTTTTGCACTTGTATTAGTGTGGAAAAAACACTTTTCGCACTTGTGTTAGTGTTGAAAAACCACTTTTCGCACTTGTGTTAATGTTGAAAAACCACTTTTCGCACTTGTGTTGGTGCAGGAAACCACTTTGCACTTGTATTGGTGTGGAAAAACACTTTTTGCTCTTGTGATAGTGTTGAAAAAACACTTTTCGCACTTGTGTTGGTGTTGAAAAACCACTTTTCGCACTTGTGTTGGTGCAGGAAACCACTTTTGCACTTGTATTAGGGTGGAAAAAACACTTTTCGCACTTGTGTTAGTGTTGAAAAACCACTTTTCGCACTTGTGTTAGTGTTGAAAAACAACTTTTCGCACTTGTGTTGGTGCAGGAAACCACTTTTGCACTTGTATTAGTGTGGAAAAAACACTTTTTGCACTTTGTGATAGTGTTGAAAAACCACTTTTCGCACTTGTGTTAGTGTTGAAAAACCACTTTTCGCACTTGTGTTGGTGCAGGAAACCACTTTTGCACTTGTATTAGAGTGGAAAACCACTTTTCGCACTTGTGTTAGTGTTGAAAAACCACTTTTTGCACCTGTGTTAGTGTTGAAAAACCACTTTTCGCACTTGTTTTGGTGCAGGAAACCACTTTTGCACTTGTATTAGAGTGGAAAACCACTTTTCGCACTTATGTTAGTGTTGAAAAAACACTTTTGCACTTGTATTAGTGTGGAAAAACCACTTTTCGCACTTGTGATAGTGTTGAAAAACCACTTTTCGCGCTTGTGTTAGTGTTGAAAAACCACTTTTCGCACTTGTGTTGGTGCAGGAAACCACTTTTGCACTTGTATTAGTGTGGAAAAACCACTTTTCGCACTTGTGTTAGTGTTGAAAAACTACTTTTCGCACTTGTGTTAGTGTTGAAAAACCACTTTTCGCACTTGTGTTGGTGCAGGAAACCACTTTTGCACTTCTATTAGTGTGGAAAATACACTTTTTGCACTTGTGATAGTGTTGAAAAACCACTTTTCGCACTTGTGTTAGTGTTGAAAAACCACTTTTCGCACTTGTGTTAGTGTTGAAAAAACACTTTTCGCACTTGTGTTGGTGCAGGAAACCAGTTTTGCACTTGTATTAGTGTGGAAAAACCACTTTTCGCACTTGTATTAGTGTGGAAAAACCACTTTTCGCACTTGTGTTAGTGTTGAAAAAACACTTTTCGCACTTGTGTTAGTGTTGAAAAACCACTTTTCGCACTTGTGTTGGTGCAGGAAACCACTTTTGCACTTCTACTAGTGTGGAAAAAACACTTTTTGCACTTGTGATAGTGTTGAAAAACCACTTTTCGCACTTGTGTTAGTGTTGAAAAACCACTTTTCGCACTTGTGTTAGTGTTGAAAAACCACTTTTCGCACTTGTGTTGGTGCAGGAAACCACTTTTGCACTTGTATTAGTGTGGAAAAAACACTTTTTGCACTTGTGATAGTGTTGAAAAACCACTTTTCGCACTTGTGTTAGTGTTGAAAAACCACTTTTCGCACTTGTGTTGGTGCAGGAAACCACTTTTGCACTTGTATTCGTGTGGAAAAAACCACTTTTCGCACTTGTGTTAGTGTTGAAAAACCACTTTTCGCACTTGTGTTAGTTTTGAAAAACCACTTTTCGCACCTGTGTTAGTGTTGAAAAACCACTTTTCGCACTTGTGTTGGTGCAGGAAACCACTTTTGCACTTGTATTAGTGTGGAAAAAACACTTTTTGCACTTGTGATAGTGTTGAAAAACCACTTTTTGCACTTGTGTTAGTGTTGAAAAACCACTTTTCGCACTTGTGTTAGTGTTGAAAAACCACTTTTCGCACTTGTGTTGGTGCAGGAAACCACTTTTGCACTTGTATTAGTGTGGAAAAAACACTTTTTGCACTTGTGATAGTGTTGAAAACCCACTTTTCGCACTTGTGTTAATGTTGAAAAACCACTTTTCGCACTTGTGTTGGTGCAGGAAACCACTTTTGCACTTGTATTAGTGTGGAAAAACCACTTTTCGCACTTGTGTTAGTGTTGAAAAACCACTTTTCGCACTTGTGTTAGTGTTGAAAAACCACTTTTCGCACTTGTGTTGGTGCAGGAAACCACTTTTGCACTTCTATTAGTGTTGAAAAACCACTTTTCGCACTTGTGTTAGTGTTGAAAAACCACTTTTCGCACTTGTGTTAGTGCAGGAAACCACTTTTGCACTTGTATTAGTGTGGCAAAACCACTTTTCGCACTTGTGTTCGTGTTGAAAAACCACTTTTCGCACTTGTGTTAGTGTTGAAAAACCACTTTTCGCACTTGTGTTGGTGCAGGAAACCACTTTTGCACTTGTATTAGTGTGGCAAAACCACTTTTCGCACTTGTGTTCGTGTTGAAAAACCACTTTTCGCACTTGTGTTAGTGTTGAAAAACCACTTTTCGCCCTTGTGTTGGTGCAGGAAACCACTTTTGCACTTGTATTAGTGTGGGAAAAACACTTTTTGCACTTGTGATAGTGTTGAAAAACCACTTTTCGCACTTGTGTTAGTGTTGAAAAACCACTTTTCGCACTTGTGTTAGTGTTGAAAAACCACTTTTCGCACTTGTGTTAGTTTTGAAAAACCACTTTTTGCACTTGTGTTAGTGTTGAAAAACCACTTTTCGCACATGTGTTGGTGCAGGAAACCACTTTTGCACTTGTATTAGTGAGGAAAAAACACTTTTTGCACTTGTGATAGTGTTGAAAAACCACTTTTCGCACTTGTGTTCGTGTTGAAAAACCACTTTTCGCACTTGTGTTAGTGTTGAAAAACCACTTTTCGCACTTGTGTTGGTGCAGGAAACCACTTTTGCACTTGTATTAGTGTGGAAAAAACACTTTTTGCACTTGTGATAGTGTTGAAAAACCACTTTTCGCACTTGTGTTGGTGCAGGAAACCACTTTTGCACTTGTATTAGTGTGGGAAAAACACTTTTTGCACTTGTGATAGTGTTGAAAAACCACTTTTCGCACTTGTGTTAGTGTTGAAAAACCACTTTTCGCACTTGTGTTAGTGTTGAAAAACCACTTTTCGCACTTGTGTTGGTGCAGGAAACCACTTTTGCACTTGTATTAGTGTGGGAAAAACACTTTTTGCACTTGTGATAGTGTTGAAAAACCACTTTTCGCACTTGTGTTAGTGTTGAAAAACCACTTTTCGCACTTGAGTTGGTGCAGGACACCACTTTTGCACTTGTATTAGTGTGGAAAAACCACTTTTCGCACTTGTGTTAGTGTTGAAAAACCACTTTTCGCACTTGTGTTAGTGTTGAAAAACCACTTTTCGCACTTGTGTTAGTGTTGAAAAACCACTTTTCGCACTTGTGTTGGTGCAGGAAATCACTTTTGCACTTGTATTAGTGTGGAAAAAACACTTTTTGCACTTGTGATAGTGTTGAAAAACCACTTTTCGCACTTGTGTTAGTGTTGAAAAACCACTTTTCGCACTTGTGTTGGTGCAGGAAACCACTTTTGCACTTGTATTAGTGTGGAAAAACCACTTTTCGCACTTGTGTTAGTGTTGAAAAACCACTTTTCGCACTTGTGTTAGTGTTGAAAAACCACTTTTTGCCCTTGTGTTATTGTTGAAAAACCACTTTTCGCACTTGTGTTGGTGCAGGAAACCACTTTTGCACTTGTGTTAGTGTTGAAAAACCACTTTTCGCACTTGTGTTAGTGTTGAAAAACCACTTTTCGCACTTGTGTTAGTGTTGAAAAACCACTTTTCGCACTTGTGTTGGTGCGGGAAACCACTTTTGCACTTGTTTTGGTGTGGGAAAAACACTTTTTGCTCTTGTGATAGTGTTGAAAAAACACTTTTCGCACTTGTGTTGGTGTTGAAAAACCACTTTTCGCACTTGTGTTGGTGCAGGAAACCACTTTTGCCCTTGTATTAGTGTGGAAAAACCACTTTTCGCACTTGTGTTAGTGTTGAAAAACCACTTTTCGCACTTGTGTTGGTGCAGGAAACCACTTTTGCACTTGTATTAGGGTGGAAAAAACACTTTTCGCACTTGTGTTAGTGTTGAAAAACCACTTTTCGCACTTGTGTTAGTGTTGAAAAACCACTTTACGCACTTGTGTTGGTGCAGGAAACCACTTTTGCACTTGTATTAGTGTGGAAAAAACACTTTTTGCACTTGTGATAGTGTTGAAAAACCACTTTTCGCACTTGTGTTAGTGTTGAAAAACCACTTTTTGCACTTGTGTTGGTGCAGGAAACCACTTTTGCACTTGTATTAGTGTGGCAAAACCACTTTTCGCACTTGTGTTAGTGTTGAAAAACCACTTTTCGCACTTGTGTTAGTTTTGAAAAACCACTTTTTGCACTTGTGTTAGTGTTGAAAAACCACTTTTCGCACTTGTGTTGGTGCAGGAAACCACTTTTGCACTTGAATTAGTGAGGAAAAAACACTTTTTGCACTTGTGTTAGTGTTGAAAAACCACTTTTCACACTTGTGTTAGTTTTGAAAAACCACTTTTTGCACTTGTGTTAGTGTTGAAAAACCACTTTTCGCACATGTGTTGGTGCAGGAAACCACTTTTGCACTTGTATTAGTGAGGAAAAAACACTTTTTGCACTTGTGATAGTGTTGAAAAACCACTTTTCGCACTTGTGTTCGTGTTGAAAAACCACTTTTCGCACTTGTGTTAGTGTTGAAAAACCACTTTTCGCACTTGTGTTGGTGCAGGAAACCACTTTTGCACTTGTATTAGTGTAAAAAAAACACTTTTTGCACTTGTAATAGTGTTGAAAAACCACTTTTCGCACTTGTGTTGGTGCAGGAAACCACTTTTGCACTTGTATTAGTGTGGAAAAACCACTTTTCGCACTTGTGTTAGTGTTGAAAAACCACTTTTCGCACTTGTGTTAGTGTTGAAAAACCACTTTTCGCACTTGTGTTGGTGCAGGAAACCACTTTTGCACTTGTATTAGTGTGGAAAAAACACTTTTTGCACTTGTGTTAGTGTTGAAAAACCACTTTTCGCACTTGTGTTAGTGTTGAAAAACCACTTTTCGCACTTGTGTTGGTGCAGGAAACCACTTTTGCACTTGTATTAGTGTGGAAAAAACACTTTTCGCACTTGTGTTAGTGTTGAAAAACCACTTTTCGCACTTGTGTTAATGTTGAAAAACCACTTTTCGCACTTGTGTTGGTGCAGGAAACCACTTTTGCACTTGTATTGGTGTGGGAAAAACACTTTTTGCTCTTGTGATAGTGTTGAAAAAACACTTTTCGCACTTGTGTTGGTGTTGAAAAACCACTTTTCGCACTTGTGTTGGTGCAGGAAACCACTTTTGCCCTTGTATTAGTGTGGAAAAACCACTTTTCGCACTTGTGTTAGTGTTGAAAAACCACTTTTCGCACTTGTGTTCGTGTTGAAAAACCACTTTTCGCACTTGTGTTAGTGTTGTAAAACCACTTTTCGCACTTGTGTTGGTGCAGGAAACCACTTTTGCACTTGTATTAGTGTAAAAAAAAACACTTTTTGCACTTGTAATAGTGTTGAAAAACCACTTTTCGCACTTGTGTTGGTGCAGGAAACCACTTTTGCACTTGTATTAGTGTGGAAAAACCACTTTTCGCACTTGTGTTAGTGTTGAAAAACCACTTTTCGCACTTGTGTTAGTGTTGAAAAACCACTTTTCGCACATGTGTTGGTGCAGGAAACCCTTTTGCACTTGTATTAGTGTGGAAAAAACACTTTTTGCACTTGTGTTAGTGTTGAAAAACCACTTTTCGCACTTGTGTTAGTGTTGAAAAACCACTTTTCGCACTTGTGTTGGTGCAGGAAACCACTTTTGCACTTGTATTAGTGTGGAAAAAACACTTTTCGCACTTGTGTTAGTGTTGAAAAACCACTTTTCGCACTTGTGTTAATGTTGAAAAACCACTTTTCGCACTTGTGTTGGTGCAGGAAACCACTTTTGCACTTGTATTGGTGTGGGAAAAACACTTTTTGCTCTTGTGATAGTGTTGAAAAAACACTTTTCGCACTTGTGTTGGTGTTGAAAAACCACTTTTCGCACTTGTGTTGGTGCAGGAAACCACTTTTGCCCTTGTATTAGTGTGGAAAAACCACTTTTCGCACTTGTGTTAGTGTTGAAAAACCACTTTTCGCACTTGTGTTGGTGCAGGAAACCACTTTTGCACTTGTATTAGGGTGGAAAAAACACTTTTCGCACTTGTGTTAGTGTTGAAAAACCACTTTTCGCACTTGTGTTAGTGTTGAAAAACAACTTTTCGCACTTGTGTTGGTGCAGGAAACCACTTTTGCACTTGTATTAGTGTGGAAAAAACACTTTTTGCACTTGTGATAGTGTTGAAAAACCACTTTTCGCACTTGTGTTAGTGTTGAAAAACCACTTTTCGCACTTGTGTTGGTGCAGGAAACCACTTTTGCACTTGTATTAGAGTGGAAAACCACTTTTCGCACTTGTGTTAGTGTTGAAAAACCACTTTTTGCACCTGTGTTAGTGTTGAAAAACCACTTTTCGCACTTGTTTTGGTGCAGGAAACCACTTTTGCACTTGTATTAGAGTGGAAAACCACTTTTCGCACTTGTGTTAGTGTTGAAAAAACACTTTTGCACTTGTATTAGTGTGGAAAAACCACTTTTCGCACTTGTGATAGTGTTGAAAAACCACTTTTCGCGCTTGTGTTAGTGTTGAAAAACCACTTTTCGCACTTGTGTTGGTGCAGGAAACCACTTTTGCACTTGTATTAGTGTGGAAAAACCACTTTTCGCACTTGTGTTAGTGTTGAAAAACTACTTTTCGCACTTGTGTTAGTGTTGAAAAACCACTTTTCGCACTTGTGTTGGTGCAGGAAACCACTTTTGCACTTCTATTAGTGTGGAAAATACACTTTTTGCACTTGTGATAGTGTTGAAAAACCACTTTTCGCACTTGTGTTAGTGTTGAAAAACCACTTTTCGCACTTGTGTTAGTGTTGAAAAAACACTTTTCGCACTTGTGTTGGTGCAGGAAACCAGTTTTGCACTTGTATTAGTGTGGAAAAACCACTTTTCGCACTTGTATTAGTGTGGAAAAACCACTTTTCGCACTTGTGTTAGTGATGAAAAAACACTTTTCGCACTTGTGTTAGTGTTGAAAAACCACTTTTCGCACTTGTGTTGGTGCAGGAAACCACTTTTGCACTTCTACTAGTGTGGAAAAAACACTTTTTGCACTTGTGATAGTGTTGAAAAACCACTTTTCGCACTTGTGTTAGTGTTGAAAAACCACTTTTCGCACTTGTGTTAGTGTTGAAAAACCACTTTTCGCACTTGTGTTGGTGCAGGAAACCACTTTTGCACTTGTATTAGTGTGGAAAAAACACTTTTTGCACTTGTGATAGTGTTGAAAAACCACTTTTCGCACTTGTGTTAGTGTTGAAAAACCACTTTTCGCACTTGTGTTGGTGCAGGAAACCACTTTTGCACTTGTATTCGTGTGGAAAAAACCACTTTTCGCACTTGTGTTAGTGTTGAAAAACCACTTTTCGCACTTGTGTTAGTTTTGAAAAACCACTTTTCGCACCTGTGTTAGTGTTGAAAAACCACTTTTCGCACTTGTGTTGGTGCAGGAAACCACTTTTGCACTTGTATTAGTGTGGAAAAAACACTTTTTGCACTTGTGATAGTGTTGAAAAACCACTTTTTGCACTTGTGTTAGTGTTGAAAAACCACTTTTCGCACTTGTGTTAGTGTTGAAAAACCACTTTTCGCACTTGTGTTAATGTTGAAAAACCACTTTTCGCACTTGTGTTGGTGCAGGAAACCACTTTTGCACTTGTATTAGTGTGGAAAAAACACTTTTTGCACTTGTGATAGTGTTGAAAAACCACTTTTCGCACTTGTGTTAATGTTGAAAAACCACTTTTCGCACTTGTGTTGGTGCAGGAAACCACTTTTGCACTTGTATTAGTGTGGAAAAACCACTTTTCGCACTTGTGTTAGTGTTGAAAAACCACTTTTCG